>NC_057398.1:42614690-42750108 GCF_019320065.1 Cervus canadensis | reverse complement strand
AGTGTTAATTTTGTCAAAGGCTTTCTCTGATCTATGAGATAATCATATGGTTTATCTTTCAATTTGTTAATGTGGTGTTACATTGATTGATTTTGCGGATATTAAAGAATCCTTGCATTCCTGGGATAAAGCCCACTTGGTCATGGTGTATGATTTTTTTAATATGTTGTTGGATTCTGTTTGCTAGAATTTTGTTAAGGATTTTTGCATCTATGTTCATCAGTGAAATTGGCCTGTAGTTTTCTTTTTTTGTGGCATCTTTGTCTGGTTTTGGAATTAGGGTGATTGTGGCCTCATAGAATGAGTTTGGAAGCTTACCTTCATCTGCAATTTCTGGAAGAGTTTGAGTAAGATAGGTGTTAGCTCTTCTCTAAATTTTTGGTAGAATTCAGCTGTGAAGCCATCTGGTCCTGGGCTTTTGTTTGCTGGAAGATTTTTGATTACAGTTTTGATTTCCTTGCTTGTGATGGGTCTGTTAAGATCTTCTATTTCTTCCTGGTTCAGTTTTGGAAAGTTATACTTTTCTAAGAATTTGTCCATTTCATCCAAGTTGTCCATTTTATTGGCATAGAGCTGCTGGTAGTAGTCTCTTAATGATCCTTTGTATTTCAGTGTTGTCTGTTGTGATCTCTCCATTTTCATTTCTAATTTTGTTAATTTGGTTTTTCTCTCTTTGTTTCTTAATGAGTCTTGCTAATGGTTTGTCAATTTTGTTTATTTTTTCAAAAAAACAGCTTTTAGCTTTGTTGATTTTTGCTATGGTCTCTTTTGTTTCTTTTGCATTTATTTCTGCCCTGATTTTTAAGATTTCTTTCCTTCTGCTAACCCTGGGGTTCTTCATTTCTTCCTTCTCTAATTGCTTTAGGTGTAGAGTTAGGTTATTTATTTGGCTTTTTTCTTGTTTCTTGATGTAAGCCTGTAATGCTATGAACCTTCCCCTTAGCACTGCTTTTACAGTGTCCCATAGGTTTTGGGTTGTTGTGTTTTCATTTTCATTCATTTCTATACATATTTTGATTTCTTTTTTGATTTCTTCTATGATTTGTTGGTTATTCAGAAGCGTGTTATTTAGCCTCCATATGTTTGAAGTTTTAACAATTTTTTTCCTGTAATTGAGATCTAATCTTACTGCACTGTGGTCAGAAAAGATGACTGGAATGATTTCAATTTTTTTGAATTTTCCAAAACCAGATTTATGGCCCAGGATGTGATCTATTCTGGAGAATGTTCTGTGTGCACTTGAGAAAAAGGTGAAGTTGATTGTTTTGGGGTGAAATGTCCTATAGATATCAATTAGGTCTAGCTGGTCCATTGTGTCATTTAAGGTTTGTGTTTCCTTGTTAGTTTTCTGTTTAGTTGATCTATCCATAGTTGTGAGTCGGGTATTAAAGTCTCCCACTATTATTGTGTTACTATTAATTTCCTCTTTCATACTCGTTAGCTTTTGCCGTACATATTGCGGTGCTCCTATGTTGGGTGCATATATATTTATAATTGTTATATCTTCTTCTTTGATTGATCCTTTGATCATTATGTAGTGTCCTTCTTTGTCTCTTTTCACATCCTTTATTTGAAAGTCTATTTTATCTGATATGAGTATTGCGACTCCTGCTTTCTTTTGGTCTCCGTTTGTATGAAATATTTTTTTCCAGCCCTTCACTTTTAGTCTGTATGTGTCTCTTGTTTTGAGGTGGGTCTCTTGTAGACAGCATATATAGGGGTCTTGTTTTTGTATCCATTCAGCCACTCTTTGTCTTTTGGTTGGGGCATTCAACCCATTTACATTTAGGGTAATTATTGATAGGTGTGGTCCCGTTGCCATTTACTTTGTTGTTTTGGGTTCACGTTTATACAACCTTTCTGCATTTCCTGTCTAGAGAAGATCCTTTAGCATTTGTTGAAGAGCTGGTTTGGTGGTGCTGAATTCTCTCAGCTTTTGCTTATCTGTAAAGCTTTTGAATTCTCCTTCATATCTGAATGAGATCCTTGCTGGATACAGTAATCTAGGTTGTAGGTTATTCTCTTTCATTACTTTCAGTACGTCCTGCCATTCCCTTCTGGCCTGAAGAGTTTCTATTGATAGATCAGCTGTTATCCTTATGGGAATCCCTTTGTGTGTTATTTGTTGTTTTTCCCTTGCTGCTTTTAATATTTGTTCTTTGTGTTTGATCTTTGTTAATTTGATTAATATGTGTCTTGGGGTGTTTCGCCTTGGGTTTATCCTGTTTGGGACTCTCTGGGTTTCTTGGATTTGGGTGGCTATTTCCTTCCCCATTTTAGGGAAGTTTTCAGCTATTATCTCCTCGAGTATTTTCTCATGGCCTTTCTTTTTGTCTTCTTCTTCTGGAACTCCTATGATTCGAATGTTGGGGCGTTTCACAGTGTCCCAAAGGTCCCTGAGGTTGTCCTCATTTCTTTTGGTCCTTTTTTCTTTTTTCCTCTCTGCTTCATTTATTTCCACCATTTTATCTTCAACCTCACTTATCCTATCTTCTGCCTCCGTTATTCTACTCTTGGTTCCCTCCAAAGTGTTTTTGATCTCATTCATTGCATTATTCATTTTTTTTTTTTTCACTCAGACTACGTCCTCTCCCTCTTCATCTCCAAAAAGGAAAAGAAGAACGATCATCAATGGCTAATAGCAGCTGCAGAATGCAACACCAAAAGCCGGCTTCACGCTCAGGAGAGAACGCTGCGTCTCCTCCTCGTGGTTTCGGGTGCTCTACACGATCAGAGAAACTTCTCTAGTAACGAACTATAGAAATGATCCCTGAAAGTATAGTCTTACATTATTCATTTTTAATTGACTCTTTTTTATTTCTTCTAGGTCTTTATTAAACAGTTCTTGAATCTTTTCAATCTTTGTTTCCAGGCTATTTATCTGTAACTCCATTTTGTTTTCAAGATTTTGGATCATTTTTATTATCAATATTCTAAATTCTTTTTCAGGTAGATTCCCTATCTCCTCCTCTTTTGTTTGACTTGGTGGGCATTTTTCATGTTCCTTTACCTGTTGGGTATTTCTTTGCCTTTTCATCTTGTTTAGATTGCTGTATCTGGAGTGGGCTTTCTGTATTCTGGAGGTCTGTGGTTCCTTTTATTGTGGAGGATTAACCCAGTGGGTGGGGTTAGACGATTGGCTTGTCAAGATTTCCTGGTTAGGGGAGCTTGCGTCAGTGTTCTGGTGCGTGGAACTTGATTTCTTCTCTTTGGAGAGCAATGGAGTGCCCAGTAATGTTTTGAGATGGGTCTATGTGTTAGGTGTGTCCTTGGGCAGCCTGTATGTTGATGTTCAGGGCTATGTTCCTGCGTTGCTGGAGAATTTGCGTGGTATGTCTTGCTCTAAAACTTATTGGCTCTTGGGTGGTGGTTGGTTTCAGTGTAGGTATGGAGGCTTTTGGACGGTCACTTATTACTTAAAGCTCCATGTAGTCAGGAGTTTTCTGGTGTTCTCAGGTTTTGGGCTTAAGTCTCCTGCCTCTGGATTTCAGTTTTATTCTTCCTGTAGTCTCAGGACTTCTCCAACTATACAGCCCTGATAAGAAAACTTCTAGGTTAATGGCTAAAAGATTCTCCCCCGTTAGGGACACCCAGAGAGGTTCACAGAGTTACATGAAGAAGAGGAGAGGGAGGAGGGAGATAGAGATGAACAGGAGGAGAAAAAGGGGGACTCAAGAGGAGAGAGACAGATCTACGCAGCTGTCTGTTCCCAGAGTGTTCTCTGTAGCCCAGTCACCTACAAGGATTCACCGAATTGGATTGGGAAGAGAAGGGGAAAGGAGGAAATAGAGGTGTTCTGAGGTAGAAAACAGAGAGTCAAGATTGGGAGAGAATAATCTTCGGTTTAAAAATAGGGCTTCTCTTCTTTTTTTTTTTTTTTGTAAGGTTATAGTGTATTGAAAATGAAAATTAAGGAGTAGTAGAGAGACTAGAGGACTTTAAAAGAAATAAGAGAAAAACAAAAATAGAAAATATTAGAGAAAAAGGAAAGAAAAAAAAGAAAGAAAAAGAAAAAAAGAAAAAAAAAATTTTTTTTTCCCCCCTAATTAAAAAATCGTAAAAGTCTGTGGAAATGAAAGTTAAGGAGTAATGGGGGAGTAATAGGGGATTTTAAAGGAAAATAAAAGAGAAGAAAGAAAAAAGAAAAAAAACAAAAAAAGAAAAAAATTTTAAAAAAAAAAAAAAAAAAAAAAAGAGAAAAAAGTAAAATTATATCTAGGAGTTTCTCTGGAGCTGTTGCGGTCAGTGTGGGTTCGGCTCAGTTTCAGATAGCTCCTCGTTCCAGCTTACGCTTCTCGATATCTACAGGCCCCTCCGGTGTAGTCAGTGTTTCCTAGAGGGATTTTAATCTGTTGCACCAGTCCCTTCTGAAGCGGTTCCCTTTGTTTATTTGGCTTCTGTTTGCCGGTCTCTTCAGAGCCTCATTTCCGCCCTGACACAGGCGGGCGGAGGTGGACTCTTATTCAGGTAGCTAGTTCCGTCGCTCTGCGGGGCAGGGAGGGGCTTGCGCTGCAGGGAGAGGCTGGCGGTGGGGACAGGCTTGCGCCGCGGGGATGGGCTGGGGCTGCCGGGAGGGGCTGACGCTGCTTTCTCCGTCTGCGCTGCTCAGGCTCCCGGCTGTTCTATATGGAGCGCGCCCCGCGCTGCGCGAGGTTCCAGCCCTCGGGTGTTCCACAAAAGCGTGGAAGGAAAAGCTGCGCCTGCTCTCTGTGCCTTCCCCGTCAGAGCGGTCCAGGCAGCCAGGGGCATGGTGGGCGCACTCTACCCAGGTGTGGCGCGCCCCCTCCCTTCCGCGGACCCAGACTCAGTTTCCGCTGGCGCCAGTCGGGTGCGTGCGCCTTCTGCCCTCCGCGTCCCCAGCCCCAGTCCCCGCCTGCGCCCTGTGTCTCGCCGCGACCTTCCCCTCCCCCCTGCCTCCTGCCTCCGGCGGGGCTGGGCCGGTCCGCAGCCTGCGAGCTCCTCTCTGGACCCTCTCGGTCTCTTTGTTCTGCGAACGGCCGGCAGTGTGTTCGGCCGGTTAATTCACTCTCTCTCCTTTGGTCTCCCACAGTTCAAGTTCCTGGCATGTTTTTTTAATAAAATTTTATAAAAATAGTCCATAAGTATTCTATGGAACCTAAAACTAGTAGCTAAAATTTGAGAATGAATGAGATATTTATATACTCTTAAAATGTACTCCCACAAAATACATACACATGCTTAATGTGTAACTATTAACTTCATAGTAGAGAAGCCTAGAAGACACATTATCAGCCAAGTGGTAAGATTAGCATCACCAGAAATCACACATCATCTGAAATAATACAATGAGAACACAGCATGATTTCTATAATACTCCTGCCAAAGATGCAAAACATGAATCTAATTATGAGAAAATGAGAGAAACTCAAAGAGTAGGATATTCTTCCGAGTAACTGATTTGGATTCAAACATATCATGTCATAAAGGAGGAAAAACCTGAGGAAATAGTCTAAATCAAAAGAGACAAAAGAGATTCTGTCAAGTAAATACAATGCATCATTTTTGATTGGATCCTAGACCTTAAAAAGGACATTATTGGGATAATTGGCAAAGTTTGAATAGGGTCAATGAATTGCATGGTACATTGTGTCAACACCAACATGAATTTCCTGGTTTCTGTAGTTATATACTGTGGTTATTTAGGAGAGTGTTTTTAGAAAATACACACTGAAGCATTAAGGAGTAATGGACATCATATCTTTAACTTACTTTTGAATGGTTGAGAACAACTATGTAGGGAGTTATAGAACGATAAATAAATGTGATAAAGTATTAATATTTGGAGTATCTGAGGAGAAAGTATAAAAGAATTCTTCACAGCATTTTTGCCATTTTTCTATAAGCTTGAAATTATTAAGAATACAAAAATAAAAATTACTAACTATCATATATCAACTAGAGGCAGGAGAAAAACACCCAAATCTCTGGGAATACATAAAAGGATTTTAAAACAATGGGAGGCTGGTGTTACCTATTCATACACTAGGCAGAACATCAATTCACCAGACATTTCCAGCTAACTTTGAACAGAAGCTTAACTTCCAACAACATGTAATTCAATTAAGGAAAAAACATTGAACTTTGTCAAATAGAAAATGCTCATGAAATCATGGTTTGTACTTCAATACACCTCAAAACAATTCCATCAGTGTTAAAGGAGTTACACACATAAAAATTTAAGAATGGGTCATAAAAGCAGCATATTACTGTGATAGTGTATGTATTATCAAAGGCCTAGAGCTGCCACCAGGTTTAAATCTAAACCAAGAAAATTGTACCTTAGAATGGGGTTAATGCAGGTATTACTGATCACTATATTTATACAACTGACAGAACCTCTCCCTAGGTAAAGAAAAAAAAAAAAGAATACAAAGTTATAAATAAAAATTAAGTACAAAGTCATTAATAAAAATTAGGTACAATAGTGACTGTTAAGAAAGAGGAAATTATGACAAATTGCACATTTTTAAAAGATGACAAAACTAATTTTAAAAAGATATTTTTATTAATTAGATTCTTGGCATGACTTCATATATTTCCCTTGATACTGTAGCTATGTATTTTTTGATCACCTTTTCATGACAAAATTCTGTGATAACACATTCTATACAGAAATAGGAAGGGGTTTTATGCTAGTGAGGGGCCCTGAATCCTAAGAGTCATTAGCTACAAATAAGTCCACTTCTGCCTCAAAATAAGATGTTTCTCAGATGTCACCATGCATGCAGAGAAGACTAAAAGGATGATCTCTGAGCTGATGAAGGACTATATAAACATAGAAGTCCGGTTGCTCTCTTAGCCAACCTAGTATGTTGACCCTTGAGGCTTTCTACAGATAAATGTGAACAATTTAAAAAAAAACTTTTAAAATGTGATAGGTTTGGTTATTTATGCAACAGGGTGACATAGGGCCAAAAAGTCTATTGCTAAATAAGTCTAAAAGAGTTCCTTCAGTAAATATAAATAAAAATTCTAAGTGATAAGACAGCATCGGGTCATGATTTACTTGACCACACTTTGAGTGTGTGTGTGTTGCATAAAATATTGGTGTTTCTTACAGCCAGTCTCATCCTGGATTCCCTAACATGAGAGTCATTGATTTTGTTCCCTTGCTCATTATGAGAAAGTCAAGGTCAGAAGCCAAGGAGTTTAAAACAAAACATTTACAAAAAATGAAAACTTACAGTGATTTAAAACCCATTAGGTTATCAACTGGGTTGGACCTAATTAGGACAATGGAGGTCTTGTTTGGGTAGGGTCCCACTGCCAGGATGATAAAAAAAAAAAAAAAAAGCAAGCAGGTGCAGAAAAAACACAGAACAGACTTGAACTAAAGTCCTATTAAAGGTACAAAGTGAGAAAGCTAATTCTAGAGCAGAAGCAAGGAGGTCGAGAGTGAAAGCAGGCAGAACTTAGAGGACTACCAAAAACAAAACAAAACTGTTCACCTCGGTTAAAGTCCACGTAGCTCACGCTTTCCTCTCCCGACTCCTTAAAGGGTTCCAGGAACACAGCTGGAAAGCATCTACCATATCAGGAGTAGTTGAAAGAATGCACATGTTTAATTAGAAAAGACAAAGCTAAAGAGTTAGAACCATCCTCATATTAAAGAGCTGCAGCCATGAAGAACAGGGAGCAAATTTATTCCATATGATTCCGTGTGTAAAACTAAGACCAAAATGTAGAATTCACAAGAGGCAGATTCTGAGCACTGAAAGCAAGGCCTTTGCTTAATCAATAAAATTAAGAAAGAACTTCTCAGCAATTACTATAGTTCAGTTGTGGAATGGAAGTTAGTGATCTCTTCTGAGGTTAGGTATTTTATCAGAGGTTTGACTCTAATGACAATCTTATACATAATTTGAAGAGTGCATAGTACTTATTCAGTTTTATTTTACACATATCGTTACATTTAATTCTCACAAACACTCTAAGCTGCTGCTGCTGCTAAGTCACTTCAGTCGTGTCCGACTCTGTGCAACCCCATAGATGGCGACCCCATAGAGGGCAACACCATAAACAGCAACCCACCAGGCTCCACCGTCCCTGGGATTCTCCAGGCAAGAACACTGGAGTGGGTTGCCATTTCCTTCTCCAATGCATGGAAGTGAAAAGTGAAAGTGAAGTCGCTCAGTTGTGTCCGACTCTTAGTGATCCCATGGAAGCCTACCAGGTTCCTCCATCCATGGGATTTTCCAGGCAAGAGTACTGGAGTGGGAACACTGTATGAAAGAGGTTGTATTATTAATTCCATTTCATAGATGAGGTAACTGAGACAAGCAGATCATATGCCTTGCCCAAAGTCCTACATTAGACAAATGTTTAAGCCAGGATTTGAACAAAATGAACCTGATTCTAGAACCTTTGTCTCAACCACCATACTTTCCATCTGGCAGAGAGGAGTTAGAATAGATCACAGTAATGTACGATAAGTCTCTAATCACAAAGATTGTAGTCTTGGAATAAAAGTGGAAACCATAAAAAAGCAATGCATGCATGCTAAGTCACTTACAGTCATGTCCAACCTTTTACAACCCTGTGGACTATAGTCTGCCAGGCTCCTCTGTCCATGGGATTCTCCAGGCAAGAATACTCGGAGTGGGTTGCTATTCCCTTCTCCATGGAATCTTCCCAACCCAGGAACTGAACTCACATCTCCCATAGCTCCTACACTGAGGCAGATTCTTTACTGCTGAGTCACCAGGGAAGCCAATTAAAAAACAAAGCACTGTCCACATACATTTCTTTACATACAGTCTACATATTATTGAAATGAGAGTTATCTTAAGAACCTGCTGATACCAGATGATTTAGTATTTCATTGAATCCCATCATTATAAAATGAGATAGACCCTAGAGAGCTAGCTAGCTACCTCATTTTATTTTGTGTTGTATTAATATTTCCTTTCTGTTAATCCATCAAAACCAAATTTTAGCTGTTCATGCTTGTCAAAAAATACCAAATAAATATGGCTTGTAGCAAGTTTGGTCATATGATGCTAAATACTTTAAAAAAATTAAGTGTTCTTTTTATCTACCCTGCAAATCTCAGATCATGCTGGATATTAGGTCAGTTTTTGTTGATATCAGATCACCCACTTTATTTTTGGTTAGTTTAATCTCTATGTTAAGGCTGTTAGCCCTATTAAACAAAGTGCTTATTAAGTACCACAACACAAGATGTAAGACACTAGATGTATTACTATGAAACAATAAATCCTTTTTGACCATATTAAACATACTAAGCAAAAACTAAAATCTGTTGTTTTTTTAAATTTTTGGTTCTCTTCCAGATTTTCAATATTATCCAAAAGTGAAATTAACTTTCTTTCTTCAGTTTGCAGCAAGAACTTTGAAAGTTCAGAAACCCCAGTTCAGCCACCATTAGAAATGCTCACTCAGCCTCAGCCCCATGCCAAGCAATCTTCTGTTTATTCCACTGCAGCTAATTCAAAGTCATGAGAGTGACACAGATGATTAAGTGCAAGAGCTGGTGATGCGAACAGTGGAGCAGCCAGACTGAGTACATGCCCAGAGAAGAAAAATCACTCCAAGGTGTCCAGAGTCAGTAATTATACTGCTAAGGAAATGTACAAAGAGGCAGATGTCTTAGATAACAGGATGTATTTGTTAGCTAGGAAATGCTATTTCAAATGAAGGTATGTAAATGTATAGTTTTGAGATTTCTAAGGAGTCTTGGGAAACACATTGTAAGATTGGCTTCCAGGAAAAGGAATAAAGGTAGTAACAATTCCTGTGCAACTACCAAAATCATGGGCTTCCCAGGTGGTTTAGTAGTAAAGAATCCATTTGCTAATGCAGGAGACACAGGTTCCATTCCTGGGTGGGGAAGATCCCCTGGAGAAGGAAATGGCAACCCACTCCAGTATTCTTACCTGAGAAATCCCACAAACAGAGGAATCAGGTGGGCTATAGTCCATGAGGTCCCAAAAGAGCAGGACACAACTTAGTGACTAAACAACAACAACCAGGGAGCATGGACTATACCAGACATTTTAACGTTATGATCCAATTTAATCCTCCCAAAGTCAAAGGTCACTAAAGAGGAAGTGGCAAAAGGAACGAAATGGGGTCATTTGTAGAGAAGTGGATGGATCTAGTGTTTGTCATACAGAGTGAAGTAAGTCAGAAAGAGAAAAATATATATTAACACATATATATGGAATCTAGAAAAATGGTACTGATGGACATATTTGCAGGGCAAGAATAGAGATGCAGATGTAGAGAACAGACTTGTGGACATGCGGGGTGGGGAGGGAAGTGGAGGGTGAGAAGAAGAGGGAGATTAGGATTGACACATATACACCACCATGTGTAAAAGAGATAGCTAGTGGGAAGCTGCTATAAAGCACGGGAAGCTCAGCTCAGTGCTGTTTGATGACCTAGATGGGTGGGATGAGGCTGGGGTGGAAGGGAGGGAGGTCCAAGAGCGAAGGAATAGATGTATGCATACAGCTGACTCACTTCATTATACAGTGGAAACTAACACAGCATTGTATTAATAAAGCAATTATATTCCAATTTTTAAAAAAAGTAAGTGGCAGATACAATTGGAACTCAATTCTTCATGATTCCAAATCCATGCTCATCCTACTATATTAACCTGTTTAATATGGCTTCCCCTATGGCTCAGCCGGTAAAGAGTCTGCTGGCAATGCAAGAGACACAAGAGACACAGGTTCAATCCCTGGGTCGGGAAGATCCCCTGGAGGAGTAAACGGCAACCCACTCCAGTATTCTTGCCTGGAAAATCCCATTGTATTTCTGACCCTGTTCCTGATGCCAATTGTCTTGTTGTTCACACTATCTGCACTGTTTGCTGAACCCAGGATAGGCAAGGCGGGAGCTAAGAAGATGGAAGAAGACGCCGAGGAGCCATAGGAACTGAAGACACATTCTCTCCTGGCTTGCGCAGCAGCCGTAGGAGCTGCAGCTGCAGCTACTGCTGCTGCTAAGTCACGTCAGTGTGTGACCCCATAGACAGCAGCCCACCAGGCTCCCCTGTCCCTGGGATTCTCCAGGCAAGAATACTGGGGTGGGTTGCCATTTCCTTCTCCAGCCATAGCAGCAGACATGCTATATGCTCTCCTCTCCTAGCTGACCCATTGGATCCACTGGGCACAGCCATGACACAGGAGTAATGCTGTCACTTTTTAATGGAGCTCATATATGTGCATAGCACAAAGTAGCTCGGGACCAACCCAGTACCCCGTGATGTGCAGGCGGCGCTATAAATCTCAGCTGCTACATAATCATCATTTACAAAATGTGGGGCAAATGAGCCTGAACACACCATCTCGGCTAATTTGCTTTCTCCCCACACCCACGGACAGAGGAGCCTGGTGGGCTATAGGCCACAGGATCACAAAGAGTCGGACACATCTGATGGGTCTTAGCACAATAGCCCAATATATTGAGTAATACATTGACAAATTTGCCTTTATGGCAAATAGATGGGGAAACAGTGGAAACAGTGGCTGACTTTATTTTTCTGGGCTCCAAAATCACTGCAGATGGTGACTGCAGCCATGAAATTAAAAGATACTTACTCCTTGGAAGGAAAGTTATGACCAACCTAGACAGCATATTAAAAAGCAGAGACATTACTTTGCCAACAAAGGTCCATCTAGTCCAGGCTATGGTTTTTCCAGTGGTCATGTATGGATGTGAGAGTTGGACTATAAAGAAAGCTGAGC
Source organism: Cervus canadensis (assembly GCF_019320065.1). NCBI lineage: Eukaryota > Metazoa > Chordata > Mammalia > Artiodactyla > Cervidae > Cervus > Cervus canadensis. The sequence continues at coordinate 42,738,370 of NC_057398.1, read as the reverse complement.
ACCAAAGAATTGATGCTTTTGAACTGTTGGTGTTGGAGAAGACTCCTGAGAGTCCCCTGGACTGCAAGGAGATCGAACCAGTTCATCCTAAAGGAGATCAGTCCTAGGTGTACATTGGGAGTACTGATGCTGAAGCTGAAACTCCAATGCCTGATGCGAAGAGCTGACTCATTGGAAAAGACCCTGATGCTAGGAAAGATTGAGGGCAGGAGGAGAAGGGGATGACAGAGGATGAGTCAGTTGGATGGCATCACTGACTCAATGGACACGGGTTTGGGTGGACTCCGGGAGTTGGTGATGGACAGGCAGGCCTGGAGTGCTGCAGTTCATGGGGTCGCAAAGAGTCGGACACGACTGAGTGACTGAACTGAAGGCATCCTGAGTTTTCTCCCCAGAGTCTAATGCTGCACTAGATATGTGATGTGTTGTTGTATGAGGTTACACAGCCAAATCAATCTGTGGACGCGTTAAAAAATAAGTGTTTAATGGGGCTGTCAGCAATTGCTTGGTGGTACCAGATCTGCAAGTCGGTGAACTTTTCAAGAAGAAAACTCTGAGCAACCCATATTTTCAATCTGGAAATGGTAGAGACAGCACTTAGATCTCATCAATTGCTCTGTAGTGCTTACCTTGCAGATTGAGATGGGGGTCTTACCCACATGATTCACGGGCTGAAGCCTGCATATGTCAGGATGTATAAATTTCTTATGAAAGAACCAAACAAGGAAATGCAACCTCAGCAAAGAACCTGAAGAAGACATGGAGACACAAATAAGGGGATCTAGGACTGCTACAGAAAGTCAGGTTTAGGTAATAAAACTTCTAATGAAAGAAGGGTGAGGGATGTGGATATTTGACCCCTAAGGGGAAACAGAAGTTACCAATGAAGAAAAGTGACTCCAAATGTGCATATCAGCTATCTTAGAAGTTAAAGAGACTCAGAGTTCTAGCCTCTCTTGTCCTGAAAATAAAATGAGGACCAACAATTCAATGCTACAGAGATCTATATTTTAACCCAAGAAGAAACAATTAAAAACTGGATTCAACTGAAAATGGAATGAATTGTGTGGGGTGGTAGGAAGATTCTTATTAATGGAGATGCCTCTGAACTCAGTAAACACGTGCATGCATGCTCAGTCATGTCTGACTTTTTGCGACCCCATGGACTGTAGCCCACCAGGCTCCCCTTCCATGGAATTCTCCAGGCAAGAATACTGGAGTGGGTGGCCATTTCCTTCTACAGAGGATCTTCGTGACCCAGGGGTTGAACCTGAGTCTCTAGCATGTCCTACATTGGCAGGTGGATTCTTTACCACTGTGCCACCTGAAAAACACACAGTTAAACACATACACATGCAAAACACTTCTGGGAAAAATTATCATTGTCATGGATGCTATGAAGATATGTAATTCACATGTTCTGTGATTTTCCCTCATGCCTCCCATTTTTCTCTATTATAGGAAAAGATCTGAAACATTTGCTTCATGTTCTGCAAACTATCTTTCCTGACTTTTTCTCTGCTTAGTAGATGCCTCATTACTGTCCACAATAACTGCCCCAACTTGGATCCAATCGTGCTTTTTTTCCCCTAATTACTCTATTTGGACATGTCATTGTTCCCATTTTTATCACTCTGTATTACTTCACCCTGTAGCACTATGTCAATGGCTCCATTTCAAATATAGCCTATGAGTTTTTTTAATATAACTTTTATTTATTTATTTATTTTTGGCTTTTCTGGGTCTTTGTTGCTGCCCAGGCTTTTCTCTAGTTGTGGTGAGTGGGGGTTACTGTTCATTTGGGTGCTTGGACTTCTCATTGTGGTGGCTTCTCTTGTTGTGGAGCACAGGCACACAGGCTTAAGTAGTTGCATCACACGGGCTTAGTAATGTGGCTCCCAGGTTCTAGATAGGCCACAGGCTCAATAGTTGGGGCACAAAGGCTCAGTTGCTCTGTGGTAAAAAGGATCTTCCCGAATCAGGGATCAAACCCGTGTCTCCTGCATTGGCAGGCAGAGTCTTATCCACTGAGCCACCAGGGAAGCCCAATCTATGATATTTGTTGGGTTCTATCAGTGGGAGAGTAGAATACAAAAATCAAAAGCTAAAAGAAAAATTATGATGAAGTATATCCTCCTTGCCAATTATGCATTGTTCTGTTTAAATAAATATTGCCCCCATCTTTTAATTTACACGTTCTCAGGCCATAGTACATTTTTCTTTGTTTTTCAGATCCATTTTAAGTTCATTGTGTTAGTATTCTCAGGCTAGCTCATCTGGCTTCCATTATTGTTCCTGGCAGTTGATTTTTGTTGCATTACCACTTTTGTATTCAAGGAACCATGGAATTACAGAGCTGGAAGAGAGCCTAGAAATCATCTACATGAAATGCCTCATTTTATAGATAGAAAACTAAAGCTTCTTGGAAGTGATATGATTTGCCCAAGGTCATAGGATTAGCAGCAGAACTGTAACCACCCTTTCAATGGTATCATCCTGACTTCCCAGTCATAGGAAAATTGCCCATTTTCCTAATAATAATAATTGCTAACGACAAATGGCCTAACCTGACACTTGCCATCTGACCATTCCTGTTACTGAATCCCAAGCAGCCAGGCTCTGATTATCTGAGTAATTTATCTCTTAAAAAATATGATAGGAAGAAAACAGGCTTTTCTTTGTCAGAGACAATCACTCCTTCTGATTTAAAGATCATTATATAGCCAACACAAGTTCAATAAGAAATCCAGTTATATTTACCTTTGGCAATATACTAATATTGAAGTGTGTGCATGTATGATAAAAGAGGAGAGGACTTTAAACAAAAGAGTCATATGAGCCAAAATCAAGTGAAATAAATAATAATAATTCTAAGAAGAAGGAATTTTTCCTTGTCCTGTGTGATGACCTAGATTAAAGATATATGGGGTTGTTTATTTAAGACATAGTATAAATTCAAGCAAAACCTATCCATTTTCTAAATCTGAAGCAAAACAAAACTGGGATATCACAAATATCAGACCAAATCCATGCCATGCATTCATGTCTCTCATTTTGTTTGAACTCCTAATCAGCACTAAATTACTACAGATGGCACAAATAATGTCACCCTAAAAACATTAGTTCATCTTGAAATCCATCGGCCCACAGGCCATCTGGTGGAAAAAAAAAAGAAACCGACATTTACTGAGAACCAACTATGTGTTAAACTCTTTCACATGTATTATCTTGTGTTAATGCCCATGACGGTCTTGAGAGGTAGATATTGTTATTCCATTTGCCTGTAAGAGATTAGGGAACTGAGATCATACACCTTAAAAATGGTAAAGTCAGAATTTGAATGTAGATCTGGTTAGTCTCTTTTCCTCTACATCGTATTGCCCATTCCCAAAAGACCACCAATATACCACAGGATATTCATTTAGCTGGTGCGTCATCCATTAGCAAATGAAATGACAGAAGGAAAGGACTCTGTGGATACCGAGAAGAATGTCCAAGTGGCTCAGCAGTCTGTGTGAGAAGGAGCATATGCCAGGCGTGGAGGAGACAGGTCAAGTGGCCCACTCAAGTGAAGCAGCAAGATAGTGGCTGAGCCAAGGTCCTTTTGTCGGTCTTCACCTTGAGCCCGGGCAGAACACCAACACCATCACACATGTTTTACATAAGTGCCATTTTTAGGATCAAGGAGCAAGATGGGTAATTGATGATTTGAGAGAATGGATATGAGTATCCATCAATGCCCTGGATTCACTGCATCAGTGATCAGTGATGGGGGCTTAACCATGACTCCCAAAACTTTTCTTATAAATGAGAGGTATTCTTTATGACAGCAAAATCTTACACTATCCCAGTCCAAATGTCGCTTAGCACACCTGGTATGCTAAGGGATTATAGCACTCAGAAACAGCTATTTTTGAAAATGAAGATTATTTTTGAGGGACTATCACCTGTAGAGTTATAGAAATGTTGACAGCCAGCCTTCTTCTCCTTGCCAAGTCTACCCAGATTCATAGATTCGGAGTTGGAAGGGCTCGTACATGTTCTCCTTATTTTCTTTCTTCCTTTATATTCTCTTTACTTTTTTATTTCTTCCTTTCTTCAGCTTTTTTTTTTTTTAAGTGTTTACTGTGTGGTGGGTGGTGAATGAACTCAAAGAAGAAAGGGAACCTACCAGAGAGGAGCTAGGGAGATGGGATACAATTATATAAGTAAATAGCTAGTATTTGCATGGTGTGTGCATGCTAAGTCGCTTCAGTCATGTCTGACTCTTTGTGACCATATGGGCTCAGCAGGCTCCTCTGTCCATGGGATTCTCCAGGCAACAGTACTGGTGTGGGTTGCCATGCCTCCTCCAGGGAATTTTCCAGACCTAGCGGCTGAACCACGTCTCCCACTTCTCCGGTATTGGCAGACGGGTTCTTTACCTTTATTAGTACTACCTGAGAAGCTCATTTGTATGGTGGTTCCTAGTATCCATATGTTAGGTCTTCTTTGATTCTTTTCAATATTTGTCCCTTTCTCTCAAATCATATTATCCCTTCATTTCTTTTTGATTTTTAAATATTTCTACTTTTTTTACCTTCAGCTTTTCTAGTGTCATTACATGTTGGTTTTAGCCACTCTTGTGTTCTTTCTGGCTTAGTTTTCATTTCCAAATGATTTTTAAATTTTATTTCAAGTTCTTTCCTAAGTTCTGTAGTCACATTTCTGAGTTAATCTAATTTTCACTTAGTCTATGAAAATACAAACCAGGACAGTGGTTGCTCCTATGAGTAGTAGAGTTTTGACTGGGAAGACGCATAAAGGAACTTTCTGAGGTGGTAGAAATATTCTGTTTTTTGAGCTAGGCTACAAGAGTGTGGCCACTTGTCAAAATTTATTGAGCCTATATACTTGAGACTTGGGTGTTTTATTATCTCATAGGTTTTATCTCAATAAAGTACACAGACACACAGAGATGTATGTATTAGTTTTAGGAAAAGAGCTTGGCAAAAATCACTCAGGGATGACACTGGCAGTGTGCTTCCTCAGTACAAGTTATCTGAGCTACACTTCTTCTAATGTTACTTGCCTCTAAGGATTAGGAACCTGAAGATATTGAATGGGGCTACCATGGAGCTTAGCTAATACCATAGCATCTGGAGCATCAGTGGAAATGTTCTTTGAGGATTTACTGGTTAGAGGTGCAGAAAGTCCAGTGCCCCTTATTAACTCTTTCATGGGGCTCCTTTTCAATTGCCCAATGAAAAATTTTATGAAAACTGGTCAGCCCTGATCATCAGAACAGCTCTTTTTCATGTGAATATTCTGATTCTGGCTCCAGTTGTGAAGAATTGTCTCTTCCCATGGGGCTAATGAAGCTTTACTGGGATCCCTGCTCAATCTGTGGCTTTTAGTATTGTGATTTCAGCTAGGCAAACTCATCTATTACATAAATTCTGGCTGAGGTACTGGGTGGAGTCCTAGGGATCCAAGGTCCATGATACTTACACTCTAGTTGGTTCTACCAGTTGAATAAATCTTTGCAATCTTGAGTAGATGCTTGAGTTGAGAAATCCAGCTACTTTTTTTCACAGGCTCTTTGTCTACCCACGAGACCCACAAATATCTCAGCTGTTTCTCACACTGCCAACAAGTTACAGAGAAGTTGTAAGACATGCTTGGGAGATAGATAGAGATAGATAGTGAAGAGACAGATAGCGAAGCTGAAATGCCCAACTCATCCTGGTGTAACCAGGACTTTCCCAGTTTTCACACTGAAAATTTTGCATCCCAAGAACATCCTCGTACTAGGTAAAACAAATGATTGTTCACCCCAGGGGGCATCCTCTGGGGCTACTGATACTCTAGGAATTGGGACTCCCTATGCTGAATCCTCTCATTAACCATAGTATCATTGACCTGTTTGTCTGATTATAAAAGTAATACAAACTAGAAAATTTTTAAGGGAGAAAAATCACCAATAATATTGCCCTTATACTACATAAATAGCTCTTCACTGTGCTTTTTGATTTGGCAATATATCATGAAAATTCCTCTTATTTCTAAATGTACATCAGAACATGTTTTTTAGCAACTGCCGAATAGCCCATGTGAATAAATATACTGTAATTTTAACCATTCCTCTTTGGTTGAAATTGATTTTGTTTTTTCCCCCTCTAGTTCCTTTCTACTTTAAATAAATGTTCTGATCAATATCCTTGTATACAAATCTTCTCTGTAATGGTTGGGCATTATCTTTTGACCCTCACCTTGAATCTGCCTTCTTCTCTTAGGATAACTGACTGTTGTGGTATGCCTTGTTCTGAGGCATTTCCTAGCATGCTGGACTTTCAGTGCAAAAACTGGGATAGTCCTAGGAGCATCAGGACAGTTGGTCATAGTAGCTTTATCTATCTTTGAAGCTATAGACATCTGTATAGATTCAGTATCAAGGCATATTAATGGCTTCTAGTGCTGAGCTTAATATCAGGGACTCCATGTTATCTAGAGCAGTGGCCTTTGTACCATGCCCAGAGAAGTAACAGAGCTCTGGGAGGACCAGAGATGGAGGAGCTGGTGCAAATGGGCGTTGTGGATAAGGATCAAGCAGGCAGAATTCCAGGATCACAACCTTTGTTTTGACCTCAGCAGCCCTACTTTCGGTCATTTTACACAAACATCATCTCTGGCCTTCCCAAGAGGCTTTCCAAGTGGGTATTCTCAATCATAATCCAAAAAATTTAGAATCAGAGAGGTCAAGTGATGGCAGAAGCCTATCAAGTAAAACTTGTAGGGTTAAAGACCAGGTCTCCTGAGATCCAAAGCTAGAAGTTTTCTATTATCAAGTTAAACCTGGCTGGAAAGTGACATGCTGCCTCACTACATCCTGGATTGGGAGATAGGGTGCTCTGATGTTTCAGGAACACAATTGATTGTCCTCTAGTTCAATATCTTGGCATTCAGTCTCCCCTGGGGGAAAGAATCAAGTGACAAAGTATAAGCTCTTCAGGAGTCTTGGTAACTTACTATGGCACCCTACAGCCTGGGACTCTGTCCAGTTGGAAGGCAGAGGCACCTCAAGAATTCATCAGAGTGAAATTGAGCCAAACTATTTTATTTAAGTTTGGTCTCTTGGCTTTGTGGGTCACACCCGAGTCCAGGGTTGTCAAGGAGAAATACCACATGGTGTGGTGATGGAAAAATCTAGGGCAGAGTGGAGGTTTGCCTTATAAAAAGTGATTATGGGAAAAGCAATAGAGGGTCCAAAAGCAACAGAAGGTCCAGGTGTGAGGCACAAAGGGGGCATAATAGAATCATTTGTTGAATTTTAGAAACTAACCACATCCAAGTACCCTGGGTTGCAGGCAACATAGAGCCTTAGCAAGAGGTCAAACCAGACAGTGGCAATGTTCTATGTAGATTTGTCCATGCATAGAAACCAGCCTCAAGCTGGGGCTATGAGGGAGCCATCCAACCCCGAAGCAGGGACTAGTATGAGCAAGGATAATATGTAGGGCCCCAGTGAGCTTGCCAGTGCTCAAGGATAAAGCGAAAACCATCCACAAAAACCCAGATTTGTGAGTGAGGCTAATGCAGAAAGCCATATGCAATGACTGTGTAAGGGCTCACATACCTTCCCTGACTAACCACACAGAGCCAGGGGCTGGGTGTCAGGGAAACAGCCTTACTAGAGGCAACAGAGGTTCCCAGAAATCTTGGCAGGGCCACTTGAGTCTCAGTCTTAGAGTAAGATTTCATTGACCAGACAGTGCTGAAGGAGACAAGAAGCACAGGAAAGGGGTGGCGTATGTGTTTAATAAAGAACTGGACTCAGTGAGGATTGGCTCAGATGTCAAGGTGAGGAATGTGACATACGATGAGCCTGATCATGGTAGTCACCAAGGATGCAGCTCCAACTGCTGGATCTGTGGTCACTATTTGTTCAGTTAAGATCCAGACTCCAGGGCTTCCCTGGTGGCTCAGTGGTAAAGAATCTGCCTGCTAATGCAGGAGACATGGGTTCGATCCCTGACCTGGGAAGATCCCACATGTCATGGAGCAACTAAATCCATGGGCCAAACTATTGAGCCTGCAGTCTAGAGTCTGGGAGCCACAACTACGGAGTTCAAATGTCACAACGACTGAAGCCCCAGTTCTCTAAAGCCCCAGCTCCGCAACAAGAGAAGCCACCACAACGATAAGCCTGCTCATCGCAACTACAGAGTAGCCCCTACTCTCCATAACTAGAGAAAAGCCTGTGCAGCAATGAAGCTATGAAGACCCATCACAGCCAAAAATAAAATAAAGAAAATTATAAAGGAAAAGATCCATACTTCAGGCTAACTCACTTCTTTGTTAATGGTGTTTAAATTACAAAAAGAAGTTCCTAAAGTGAAAAAGTAAGAGTTCCATCTTTTCCATAATCTTACTCCACTTACGTAACCAATAAAATCAATTTGGTGTATATGCCTCCACATATTTTTGCATCTATTTTAATAAAAACGCAACTGTATACATTGCATTCTGCAATTTAATTTTCTCATTTAATACCAGAGATACCTTTTCTATTTATATATTTGTATATAGCTAATTTATGATTTCTAAGTGAGACATTCATTTTCATGGTATTGATAATAATAACACACATAATTTTCCCAACTGGCTTCCCTGATAGCTCAGTTGGTAAAGAATCCACCTGCAATGCAGGAGACCCCAGTTCTATTCCTGGATTGGTAAGATTCACTGGAGAAGGGATAGGCTACCCAACTTCAGTATTCTTGGGCTTCCCTTGTGGCTCAGCTGGTTAAGAATCCTCCTGCATTGCAGCAGGAGACCTAGGTTTGATCCCTGGGCTGGGGAGAGCCCCTGGAGAAGAGAAAGGCTACCCACTCCAGTATTCTGGCCTGGAGAATTCCATGGATTGTATAGTTCCTGGGGTCACAAATAGTCTGACACAACTGAGTGACTTTCACTTTCACTCTACCACATTAGCATTTGTCCATCCTTTTGCATCCGTTTGGCACGGCCTCTGCAAAACAGTAAAACATCTGATTCCTCACCTGCATGGTTTAAAAAAATAATGATAGATCTGATTAACAAAGAATGCAACCTAAGCAGAGGGAAGAAGAAGCAGGGAAAGGAGGTGGAAGAGACACGATACAGGGGCTCCGGGCATTTTCACAGACATATTTATCGCACTTAAGGGTGGTTTCTTGTAGTAGAAAACACAGGAATCTGAGGGGAATCAGAAGACCTGGATTTGGGTTTCTTGCTGTCACTAACATTATCTCTGTTGACCTCAAATCTCATCTCATTATCTATAGAAAGAGACTGGGTTAGATGATGCCTATGGATTCTTAAATTCTGTGGATTACTAAATGCAGATTAAAATTTAGGTGTTAGAGGTATGCGTCTGTGTGTATGCAAATGTGCATGTCCAGGCTGTGAAAAAGAAAAAGTGAAGAAGAATGAAAATATAGAAGTATTAAAGAGAAACAGTAACAAAGAGCAAGTACTTAACATTTTTCATATTCTGAATTTGAGACTCCAGTTCTTATATAATCAATATTTTTAATGCTAAGAGAAAATGAGTCTCTAGATATCAATTTTCATACTGCAATGCAAGCAATAAATACTATGTGTCTTTTAAAAAATCTGTTGGCCAAAACAAACAAATAAAAAAATCTGTTGGCCAGACTGCTAAGAGACAGGTAACAATCCTTGTATTTGGATATTGTCAGACTCAGAGATCTTTTCTCCAAGTTTTTGGGAACTGAGAGGATTTAAGAATAAGCAATGAGGAATCTGCTTTTAGCATCCTGTTTAAATCATTCCAACAGAAGAATAAGTTTAATGAAGACAAGTTTAGGTGAAGAGGAGATTATCACTTGATCCTTCAAGTGTGTGTTCTGAATGAAGTTTCACTAGAGTGAAAAGTTGAGATGTCAGAAAAAACACATTTTATCTTTTCAAATCCATTATCTGCAAAACCATTGTTCTTAAGCAGTGCTGCTCCATTCCTTTGACTGTCATGCTGAAAGATTGTGTTTCCATTTGATTAATTTTTTTCTTTCAAATAATATATGAGAAATAGTGGGTTGAGAAACTTAGAACCAGTGATGATATTGATGAAAAGCTTGCAAGAATCTTACTGTTTATTGCATTTCTAGATTAGGTTGCACATTTCACTGAAGGACTGTGTTGTTTAATTGCCAACTTGTGTCCAACTCTTTGCAACCCCATGGACTGTAGCCCATAAGGCTCTCCTGTCTGTGGGATTTCCCAGGCAAGAATACTGGAGTGAGTTGCCATTTCCTTCTACAGGGGAACTTCGTGAACCAGGAATCAAACCTGCATCTCCTGCATTGGCAGGCAGATTCTATACCACTGAGCCATCAGGAAGCCCACACTGAACAATGAGCTTTTCAGTTCAGTTCAGTCGCTCAGTTGTGTCCAACTCTTCATGACCCCATGGACTGTAGCATGACAGACCTCCCTGTCCATCACCAACTCCTGGAGCTTACTCAAACTCATGTCCATCCAGTCGGTGATGTCATCCAATCAATTCACCCTCTGTCGTCCCCTTCTCCTCCCACCTTCAATCTTTCCCAGAATCATGGTCTTTCCAATCAGTCAGTTCTTTGCATCAGGTGGCCAAAGTATTGGAGTTTCAGCTTCAGCATCAGTCCTTCCAATGAATATTGAGGACTGATTTCCTTTAGGATTGACTGGTTGGATCTCCTTGCAGTCCAAGGGACTCTCAACAGTCTTCTTCAACACCACAGTTCAAAAGCATCAGTTCCTCGGCGCTCAGCTTTCTTTATAGCCCAACTCTCACATCCGTACATGACTACTGGAAAAACCATAGCTTTGACTAGATGGACCTTTGTTGGCAAAGTAATGTCTCTGCTTTTTAATATGCTGTCTAGGTTGGTCATAACTTTACTTCCAAGCAGTAACCGTCTTTTAATTTCATGGCTGCAGTCACCATCTGCAGTGATTTTGGAGCCCCAAAAATAAAGTCAGCCACTCTTTCCACTGTTCCCCCATTTATTTGCCATGAAGTGATGGGACTGGATGCCATGATCTTAGTTTTCTGAATGTCGAGCTTTAAGCCAGCTTTTTCTCTCTCCTCTTCCACTTTCATCAAGAGGTTCTTTAGTTCTTCTTCACTTTCTGCCATAAGGGAGGTGTCATCTGCATGTCTGAGGTTATTGATATTCCTACCAGCAATCTTGATTCCAGATTGTGCTTCATCCAGCCCAGCATTTCTCATGATGTACTCTGCATATAAGTTAAACAAGCAGGGTGACAATATATAGCCTTGGCTTACTCCTATCCCAATTTGGAACCAGTCTGTTGTTCCATGTCCAGTTCTAACTGTTGCTTCTTGACCTGCATTTAGATTTCTCAGGAGGCAGTTCAGGTGGTCTGGTATTCCCATCTCTTAGAATTTTCTGTGGTTTACTGTGATCCACACAGTCAAAAGGCTTTGGGATAGTCAATAAAGCAGAAGTAGATGGTTTTTTGGAACTTACTTGCTTTTTCAGTAATCCAACAGATGTTGGCAGTTTGATCTCTGGTTCCCCTGCCTTTTCTAAATCCAGCTTGTACATCTGGAAGTTCACAGTTCACATACTGTTGAAGCCTGGCTTTGAGAATTTTGAACATTACTTTGTTAGCATATGAGATGAGTACAATTGTGTGGTAGTTTGAACATTCTTTGGCATTGCCTTTCTTTGAGATTAGAATGAAAATTGACCTTTTCCAGTCCTATGGCCACTGCTGAGTTTTCCAAATTTGCTGGTATATTGAGTGCAGCCCTCTCACAGCATCATCTTTTAGGATTTGAAATAGCTCAACTGGAGTTCCATCACCTCTGCTAGCTTTGTTCATAGTGATGCTTCCTAGGCCCACTTGACTTCACATTCCAGGATGTCTGGCTCTAGGTGAGTGATCACACCATCGTGGTTATCTGGGTCGTGAAGATCTTTTTTGTATGGTTCTTCTGTGTATTCTTGCTACCTCTTATTAATATCTTCTGCTTCTGTTAAGTGCATACCATTTCTGTCCTTTATTGTGCCCATCTTTGCATGAAATATTCCCTTGGTATTTCTAATTTTCTTGAAGAGATCTCTAGTCTTTCCCATTCTATTATTTTGCTCTATTTCTTTGCCTTGATCACTGAGGAAGGCTTTCTTATCTCTCCTTCCTTTAGCATAAATGTATTCCAGAACCTTCAGTTCAGCTGTTTCCCAACCTTATTTCCCTCTTACAGTACCACTCATCTCCATACACATTTACTTACTTTCTCTTCTCTCTCTCTTCTTTCCTCCGGTCATTCTCTTATTCCTTCATTCATCATTTCCTCTACTCATTCATTCATTCCACTGAATCAACAATTCTTGAAGGGAGCACCTGCTATATCCCAGGCCCTGTGTATGGCACTGAGGATGCCATAGTGAATGCATGTGATTCCTGCCTTCTAGGAGTTCCCACCCTCATCCTGACCTCTGCTTCACCCTTTTATTTTTATCTTGGCTTTTGTATTCCTTTCTCTCCACCTCTTTGTCTAAGTTCATCAGACTCTTGTTCTCTTCTTCAAGCCCTCAGATCTGTTCTTAAAACCCCCATAAGTTTGTAACAGGAACAAACAACAGTTTATTGTTGCTTCAGGTATCAGCTTCTGGTTGCTGCTGTAACAAATTGTGGCAAACTTAGTGGCTTAAACATGTGTATTATCTGACAGTTCTGGGTGTCAGGACCTGATACAGGTCTCACTGGGCTAAAATCAAGTTGTCAGCAGAACCTACTGCACAGCACTTGGAACTCTGCTCAATGTTATGTGGCAGCCTGGATGGCAGGGGGTTTGGAAGAGAATGGCTGTATGTATGGCTGAGTCCCTTTGATGTTCACCTGAAACTATCACAACATTAATCGGTTGCACCCCAACACAAAATAAAAAATTAAAAGAAAAACCAAGGTGTCAGAAGAGCTCTGTTCCTCTCTGGAGGCTGTGGGGGCTAATCCATGTCCTGGCCTTTACCAGTTTCTAAAGGTTGCTCACATTCCTTGACTTGTGACTCCTTCCTCCATCTTCAAAGCCAGTAACATCACATCAAGACCTTCTCACACTGAATCACTCACTATCTCTTCTGTCTTCCTCTTCCATCATTTAACAACCCTTGTGATAACATTGGGCACACCCAGGTAATCCAGTATAATATAATTATTTTAAGGTCAGCTATTTAGCAACTTTGAGACAACCTGTAACCTTGATTGCATTAAGCCATGTGACCTAACATATTCACAGGTTACAGGGATTAAAGTGAAGTGAAGTGAAAGTCACTCAGTCCTGTCCCACTACCCCATGGACTGTAGCCTGCCAGACTCCTCTATCCATGGAATTCTCCAAGTCAGAATACTGGTGTGGGTAGCCATACCCTTCTCCAGGGGATCTTCCCAACCCAGGGATCAACCCAGGTCTCCCGCACTGCAGGTGGATTCTTTACCTTCTGAGCCACCAGGAAAGTCAAGCAGTTACAGGGATTAGGATGTGAGCATTTAGAGGTGGGGGTTTCTCTTGTGGCTCAGCTGGTAAAGAATCCACCTGCAATACGGGAGACCTGGGTTCGATCCTTGGGTTGGGAAGATCCCCTGAAGAAGGGAAAGTCTACCCACTCCAGTATTCTGACCTGGAAAATTCCATGGACTGTATAGTCCATGGGGTCGCAAAGAGTTGGACACGATTGAGTGATCTTCACTTTCACTTTCATTTAGAGGTGGGAGTGGGAGACCATCAATCTACCTACCATACCTCACCCTCACCCTAGGAGTGTTTTCAATACTCCTAGATATTGAAACTTTGACAGGCATCAAAGTTTTGAAAACTGCCAGAATTTCTGATCTTGGTCAAAGGAAAAGAGAGTCTATGAAGTAGCCAGGGTGGGAGTCGGGGCGGGGGGGAGGGGGGAGGATGATGAGGATTAAAGGATTAAAGATTCATCTGAAAGGTACACAAATTTTGGAGTCAGACAAGTCTAAGATTAAAGCCCTGTTTCTGCCATTTAGAGTGATGTACCACTTAGAGTGGGAAACCCACTTTAATTCCCCCAAGTCTCCATTTCCTTACCATTAATTGAAGGTTATCTACTTTACAGGAATTTTCAAATGGTTAAACTGAGATAATCTAATCCTAGAAAAAGGGTTTGGATCATAGATGCTTGATGGATGTTAGTTTCCCTTGTCTACTTCATCACTCCCCCATCATAGAGGTAGACCACCTTACCTGATGCCACTTGCATTAATACTTAATTGACCAACCAGGATGCATTGAAGACCTAATTTATTTATGGCATTCTGGGAGACCCTAGAGTGGGATATGCCACCATGCCTTCTTCAAAAAGATGCCAATGGGGTTAGGGAATCTATGTGAACATAAGATTAAATAATAATAACAGAAGATATAGGTTCATCACTGCTGAAGTCATAAAGTGGAAGTGTGGTAGTCACTCAGTGGTGTCTGACTTTTTGTGACCCCATGGACTGTAGCCTGCCAGGCTCCTCTGTCCATGGAATTCTCCAGGCAAGAATGCTGGAGTGGGTTGCTATTTCCTCCTCCTGGGAAAGGGAATAAAACTCACCCTGATTAATTTTCCTGTGACTGGTATTGCCGTTCAAGGAGTAGAGTTCTGCAGACTTGAAGTGAAATGGGATGATTTCACAGAGAGAAAGGATTTGAGCAGGGCTCTGGAAAAGAAGGGTTGGATTTAGGCAACCCGTGAGGAGAGAGAGTTGCAGTTTATTCTGAGGAAACCTTTGAGATTCTTCCCCCAGCGACCTTCAGAAGACCTTGTTTTCTCTCAGGGAGGTGTTCAGCTCAAGGCAGGCTAAGTCAGCCACAAGAACACCACCAGTAAACACTGCTGTCTCCCACCTCCTCCTCTCTGACAGCCTACCTCTTTGCCAGGCTTTCTCTCCTCCTTCCCGTATCTCAACATGATACAAAACAGCCTTTCTTTTTTAACTGAGATTATTTAGAAGCAGTGCCCCATAATTACAGTAATCTTATCTCCTTTGAATTCACCAAAATTACTCCTTTTCTTTATATCAGCACCATGGCTACATGACAGGCATTATTGGTAAGCTTTGTGTAATGGTGCAATGTTGTTTTTTTAAAGTGACATCTGCTCAAATAGACTAATGTTCTAATCTGCCTGACTCATTTGGTGGGAGCACGTCCAACAGACCAATGTGAATGGGTGGGGGTGGAGGATGCAGGAAGCAGGAAGCATTTGGAAGGATATTTCTTCTGTTTTTTAGATCGAGATTATGACTATTTTATTTCATACAGAAGAGCCCAGGATATTCATTGTAGCAGTGGTCATGTCTAGCAATCTGAAACGGATCATGTTTCAGGATGGGTGAAGATGGTCATGCTTCTCATTTTGATTACCCTGATGATTCTCAGCCACATTTTCTTGTCCCCCGCAACCTGGAGTTTCATCAGTTCATCTCCTTTCCAACTGTGCTCTCCCCAGATGGACCTCTTTGAGAGTCCATTGGTCTATCTTCCTGCTTTCCAAATCTGGGATTTCGTAAGTCCAGTGGCCTTCCTCTCTTTGGAATCCTTCTTCCAAGGGCACTCAGCAGTATGTGGTCTCTGTCCACATACTTATTACTCAGTCCATTTGCTGAGGGCTCCTATGTGCCAGGCCTCAGGGACACAAGGGTGGGTAAGTCAGATCTCTGTCCCCAGAGAGCTCACGGTCTTGTCGAGCCATGATCAAGGGGCGCCCCAGGACACCAAAAGACTGAAACCAAAAGCAGAGCATCAGAGAGGCAGTGACACTGAGTGGGAGGCAAAATGTTCACCTCTGCTTACAAACATCCAACATCTCTCCGTGATTGTTTCATAACGTCCTCACTTTCCTCCCTGGGTTTCTAGGTCCTGCATAATCTACTCCCACCAGATATACCACCCCATCTCTCTCTCTACCATCACAAATCATCTGCTCCTGATGGATTAGTCTGAAAAAAAAAATAATAAATTGTACACTTCCTTATTTGTAACTCTGGGTCTTTGCTCACATTTTCTGTCTAAAATAAACTCTCTACCACCACCTCCACTAGTAACACCAGCAACAGTTCTCGGATCCAAGTCACCATCAGAGATCAACTCACTTCCTTAGTCTTTGTGAAACTTCTTCCAACCACACCAAGCATTTTATGGCTTTTTCTGAACTCGCATAGTACTTAAGATATAAGTACAATTTAGATAATATATGTAAAAATAATACTTAAAAAATTACAATGCACAATGCAAATATAAAATATTGCTATTATCTTTAACTGGTAGTAGAGCTTTTAATGCCTTCACCAACATTAGCTGTATTTCTTTATGCAAGTTGGTTCTTCAGCTGTAATATACAAAAAACCTATCTTGACATAACAGCTTTGTTGTAAAGATTAATTAGTTATGTTGACATGCTATAAGATGTCTGACTTGTGGTAGGCAGTTCTTGATGGAATGATGATAGTAGTAAGTGTGTTTTTTTTTTCTCAGACAGGATTAGTGTTTTTCCTTGTTCCTTTATTTTTCAGAAGGCTAGGATTGATGTGCATTTGAGGATGGGAGAAGCAGAAAATTTGTCTTATGAAAGAAAGGTTATCATAAGGATAAAATTAGATATCCTTCAGAGCTTTGCAACTTTCATCTCAAAATTCAGAGAAGAATTAAAATATTGTAATGGTGATGACTCCCCATTTCCCGTGTCACTACTTCTGGCAAGGATTCAATGGTTTGACCCTGACACTCCCTTAGAGACTAAGGGATCATTGTTCTCTAGTGGACAATGTTTATTAGAATTGAAGGCATGCACCAGCTGAGGGAAGTAGACATGACGGAGAGGGGCAGGGTGGCAGCTGCCCTTTCTGGAAGGTAGCGACTTTCTGACATTTAGAATTCAAAGGTTCTCCAGTACAGTGCCTGGATGCTGAGCCATCAGCACAGAATAGTGTTTGTAAACTGGAGTGATTTCACCCACAGTCCCTCACCCCACCCCAGGCATTTCACAATATCTGGAGACATTTTTGGTCATCATAACTTGACAAGGATGGGCGTTCTACGGCATCTAGTGGGTAGAGGCCAAGCAAGTAGCTAAACATCCTAAAATAACAAGACAGCATCCCAATAAGTCATAATTCCAAAAGAAACAGGCACCCTAATAGTCACTGCCAGACTATTTACAATAGCCAGGACATGAAAGCAACCTAAATGTTCACCAACAAAGGAGTGGATAAAGAAGATGTGGTACATATATACAGTGGAATATTACTCAGCCATAAAAAGGAATGAAATCAAGCCATTTGCAGAGATGTGGATGGATGTAGAGACTGTCACACAGAGTTAAGTTAGAAAGAGAAAAATAAATACCGACCATTAATGCATATTTGTGGAATCTAGAAAAATGGTACAGATGAACCTATTTGCAAAGCAGAGATAGAGACACAGATGTAAAGAATGAATGTAAGGACACCTGAGGGGAAGAAAGAGGTGGGATGAATTAGGAGGCTGGTACTGACATATGCACCATCCTAAAGGAGATCAGTCCTGGGTATTCATTGGAAGGACTGATGCTGAAGCTGAAACTCCAGTATTTTGGCCACCCCATGCGAAGAGTTGACTTATTGGAATAGACCCTGATGCTGGGAGGGATTGGGGGCAGGAGGAGAAGGGGACGACAGAGGATGAGATGGCTGGATGGCATCACCGACTCTATGGGCATGAGTTTGAGTAAACTCCGGGAGTTGGTGATGGACAGGGAGGCCTGGCATGCTGCGATTCATGGGGTTGCAAAGAGTCGGACATGAGTGAGCGACTGAACTGAACTGAACTGATGTATAAATTAGATAACTAAGGAGAACCCACTGTATACCACAGGGAACTCTACTCAGCGGTAACCACTCTGTGGTGACCTAAGTGGGAAGGAATTCCAAAACAGAGGGAATATATGTGTACATATAGCTGGTTCATTTTGCTGTAGAGCAGAAACTAACCCAAAATTGTAAATAACTATCATCCAATAAAAATTTTAAAAATTAAGAAAAGAATTATCTGGCCCACAATGTCAATAGTGTGTCAGATGCAGAAACCCTTCATTGAAAGCGATTGCAACCCATAGCTCTGAGATCGGCTAATCCTGTGCAAATGATCCGAGCCCCAAACTACTTCTTCCCTTGTGTCTTCCCTAGACTCAGGGTCCAAAAATACCAAGCTGGAATTAATTAGTAGAAATCATTCAGCACACCTTGAAGATCCAGAACAAATGTCACTTCCTCTATGAATCCCCCCCTAGATATATTGTTGTTGTGTAGTCTCTCAGTCGTGTCTGACTCTGTGACTCCAAGAACTGTAGCCTGCCAGGCTCCTCTGCCCATGGGATACTCCAGGCAAGAATACTGGAGTGGATTGCCATGAACTCCTCCAGGGGATCTTCCCTACCCAGGGATTGAACCCAAGTCTCCTGCATTGGCAGGAGAATTCTTTACCCCCGAACCACCTGGAAAGCCCCTAGGTATATCAGACAGTGTTTGACCACCTTACTAGCAGCTGAGGGTTTTTAAGACAACAAATTGATTCTAGGAGATGGAAGAACTTAAAAACCAAACATTATGATGAAGCAATCCAGAGAGAAACAACAGCAAGAAGCCACTACCACCTGAGAATTGGAAAGTTGAAGAAAGGAAACAGTGTTTCTAGAGCCCAGGAGCCAGTGAGAGCTGGGATCTCAGACAGACACATTTAGAATCGCTGCATTTAGACAGAGCAGACAGGGAAAAAAATATTCCAGTTGCTCCCTTCCTCCTGACACTGTTTACCACAGATTGGGACTGGAACCCATGTGCTGGGACTTGAACCCAGCCAAAACCCAGTTTGGGACTTAAACCCACATGGCTGGGACTCAAACCCAGCCAAAACCCTTCTTGGGACTTGAACCTACATGTCTCGGTCTCAAACCCAGCCAAAACCCATAGTACCTGGTTTCAGGACCTAATGAAGCTCAGGTTCTTGATGTCTCATTGCAGAAAGAATTCAGTGAGAGACAAAGCGATAGGTAAGAAGTGGGTTTATTCAGATACAGAGAGAGGCACACTCCACAGTGTGGGCCATCACAAAGGGCGAATGTGGCCACAAAATGTAGCATGGTTAGTTTTCATAGTCTGGGCAATTTCATATGTTAGTGAGTGAGAGGGTTATTGCAACTATTTTGGGGACAGGACTGTGTTGTGTCTATGTTGTGTCCTTGGGGCATGTCATTCTTTCAAAAATTGTGCCCTGCCCCTTTCCCTCCTGTTACAAAAGTACCATGGCAACATCATGGTTTAGCAACGTCTTTTGGGCATGTGAAAATTTATGGAACCTCTCAAATCAACCTGCCTGAGCAGATATTTGTTTCATCCCTATCTTCAAAAGCTTCAGTCAGTAATAACAGTATCATTAGAGAAAGGGGGAAAAAAAGAGAAAATGACAAGGATTCCTGGTGGTTCAGTGGCAAAGAATGTGCCTAACCAATGCAGGAGACAAAGATTCATTTCCTGATCTGGGAAGATCCCACATGCCTTGGAGCAATGAAACCCATACACCATAACTATTGAGCCTATGAGCTAGAGCCCAGGAGCAGCAACCATTGAAGTCTGCGAGTCCTAGAGCCTATGCTCCGCAACAAGAGAAGCCACTGCAATGAGAAGCCTGTGTCCCACAGCTAGAGAGCAGCCCTCGTTTGCTGCAACTAGAGAAAAGTCCACACAGCAACAAAGACCCAGAACAGCCAAAAATTAATCAACTAATTGATTTTTAAAAATACAAAATGACAAATGGAAAAGTGTTTCTCCAATTCTAGGATGGCAACGAAACCACCTGGAGCACTTGTTCAAACAGATTCCTGGACCCTAGACTCAGAGATTCTGATTCAGTATATCTGGGGTAAGGCCTGTGATTCTGCATTTCTAACATGCTCCCAGGTGATGCTGATGCTGCTGGTCCAGCCACTATACTTCCAGTACCATCACTGTAGAACATAATGTCCAAAGGGTAGAGAAAAGTTGATGAAAACTGTCCAGTTGTCTTAGATAAAGATGTGGAGGCTTTTAAAAATTACATGGTTAAACATGCAACAAGGTTAGTCACATTCCTGCAGTAGGATCCAATAGGGAAAAAAAAACAGAAATTTAGTGGCTTGAATAAAAGATCTATATGACTAGTTTAAAGGGGAATTCTTGAGCTTACAAAGATCTGGGAGTGATGGGGAGAATGGCTGCCAGTCTGCAGTCAGCTTATCCACCAGCCAGCTCAGCTAAACACACAGAGAGGCACTCTTAAAATTTTGCAACTGCCACGATCCCTTCTGAGGAGTGTGCCCTGGTGGGGGGTGGGGTAGAGACTTGGGGACACTTTAGACCCCCTTCCAATCCATCACAGACAGATAATATAATATAAGCTTAAAAAAAAAAAGGAGAGAGAGAGAGAAAATGTTCTCACATTTGAGCACAATTTCGACGCAAGTCTCCTAGCCAACCCTTCTCCAACTACGTTACTATCCGGAGTACTTCCTACACAGAAATACTGATGCTCCACTGCTTAGGAGCGTGGGTTAAAATCTCCTCTCTCCCCAACCCCCCACCCCCCACAGTAATCTAATCCACTTCTGTGAAGTATGTGTGAGCTTTCACACAGACAGCAGGGCAGAATAAGTGATCTGGAAATAAATTATTGGCTGTCTAAACATAGACACTGAATTTAGATATTGACAGAGCTGAACATAAAACTTCCTTCCTCCTCCTTTCTTTTCCTAGTTCTTCTCCTTCCTCCTTGATTTTTCATTCTCTGCGCATCTCCAACTCCCACCCTCCATCCCCACCCCTTTCAACCATCAGTGGGCTTTTTTGCAGGCTTTAAGTTCATCCTGAGCACATCCCTCTCTTCTGGACTAAATTGGCAGAATTCAAAGATGTGGAAAGCACCCTCCTTTCATAACTGGGTCTCTGCTGGGCCTTTTCTCCTAATTAATCTGATTGGCCTGTAAGGATTGGGTCATCTGTGCCCAAGGCGCCCGTTCACACAGTCTCTGGGTCTGAGTGACCCAATCAGAAGATTCGGACCAGGGACTGTCTTCCTGGCCTGCTTTATCTGTAAGCCGGCTTCCTGGAATCTTTCTACCAGTTCCAAGATTGAGACTACACAGTGACAAGCTTGCACATCATGCATAAAGATGGATCGTTCCTCCTCAATTGCCCCAGAGTAACACTTTCTAAAGTGTTTATTTTGAGAGTTTTCAGGCCTTTTCTCCACTGCTCCAAAAAACAAAGCCTGTCACAGAAAATCTTATCTCTAACTTAGAATCTGGGAATTCTGAGATCAGTTTTCTGAAATTCCTCTCTTTTTTGTCATACAATCTATCTGCCAAGTATACTGTCATACTTCTGGGCCCAGAGCTCTGTCTAGAATCATCTGGAGATATCACTGGGATTGCTGAGACAGTTGGTGGCTCTTCCTCTCTCTCTCTGTCTCGCTCCACCTCAGGCCCAAGTCTTTTCTCCACGTGGCCTCTCCACACGTGCTCTCCACATGGGCTCTACAGCAGGAAAGCCAGGCTTCTTACATGATGGTGAATGACTTCCAAGAGTGAGGGTTCCAAAAGAGAAAAAGCAGAGGCTTCAAGTCCTCTTGGGCTTACCAGATGATTCAGCTGGTAAAGAATCCTCCTGCAATGCAGGAGACTTGGGCTCGATCCTTGGGTTGGGAAGATCCCCTGGAGAAAGGCATGGGTACCCACTCTAGTATTCTGGCCTGAAGAATTCCATGGACTGTGTAGCCCATGGGGTCACAAAGAGCTGGACACAACTGAGCGACTGGCACTTTCAAGTCTTCTTAATAGTTAGGCCTAGAACTGGAGCAGAGTCACTTCTGCCTCTTTCTCTTAGTTAAGATGAGCCCAGCCCAGATTCCATGTGGGAGGGGGTCACACAAGAGCATTCAGTGTCGGGAGGTGTGGGTAACTGGGGGACCCTCCTTTGAGGCTAGCTATCATAGCTGGAGATACCAGGATGCTAAAATCTCCAACTCTGATGAGGACTGCAAATGGTCACTGATGTCTGTGCTCTCTTCATCTTCCTTGGGCACACTGCAAGACTCATTTTTCCAGCCTCCTTTGAAATTAGGTGTGGCTCCATCAATGAGTTTGGTGCAATAGAATACATATGGAAGTGCCTACTCCCAGGCCTGGGCTACCTGAATGTCCCATTAGGTTTAGGACTCATTGGTTCTTGACTGTACCAATCTTGACCAGGAAGACTGCAAAATGATGGATTTCCAACTCCAACATTTCCTCCAGACAGAGCTCAGCCTTTCTGTAGGCAAGAACCCTCCCTTCTCATTCATTGATTTATTTGTTTACCTACCTGTTGATTATCATATGATTTTCTTATTGTCTTTAATTATTTTAATGTTTAAATTATCCCAGATTTGGTCAATGGGAGCCCCTTCAAGTAGGATCCTGTGTCTTTTGTGTGTGTTTTAGCTTCCTTAATTTCTAACATAACAAAATATCTTTTTCTACCTACCCTATCCTAGCCCTGGGATTTTCCATTTCTCTGAGGAGACTTGATTCCTTTTATTGGGAAATAGTGTTATGAAATCAAGATGAATTAATTACTATAAGTGTTGTCAGGGGTGATTTCGCTTCTAGATCCTTTCTGTGGATAAAGCTATAAAATGTGTGAATAATTATATACACATACATACAAACATGTACACAAATGCATACACAGTATATTTATGCATACATAAACATAGATTAGAAATAATGAGTTCACACATACAATATTAAATATTAAATGCGGTCCATCCCAAAAGGTTTTTTCTTACCTGTTCCCATTCCATACATGTGCCTTCACCATAATGAGATATCTGTACCCCAACAAAATATATATATTTACTCATTTCCTTAATCCTAGAATACCTCTGAAGTAGATTCTGAATTTCTTCAAAATACTCTCAGGTTCATATATTTCAGTTTGCTCTCAATGTTTGGGTTTTTTCCCTTCTCATTTCTGCTGATTTAACTAATGTATATTTTATACACAGCCTGCCCCCTGTACCTACAGTTTCTACATTCATGGATTCAAACAACCATAGATTGAAAAGTCAAAAAAACACCACAAAGTTCCAAAATACTAAACTTGGATTTGCCACATGCTGGCAACTATTAATGCAGCATTTACATTGTATTTATAACTATTTCTATAGCTTTTACATTGTATTAGGTATCATTAAGTAATCTGATGTTGTTCAGTGGCTAAGTTGTGTCTGACTCTTTGCGACCTCATGGACTGCAGCATGCCAGGCTTCCCTTGTCCTTCCCTATCTCCTGGCATTTGCTCAGACTCATGTCAATTGAGTCCATTATCTAGAGTTAATTTAAATTCTACAGAAGGATGTACACCGGTTGTATGCAAATACTACACTATTTTATATAAAGCACTTGAGCATCCATGGATTTTGATATCTGCAGCATGGTCCTGGAGCCAATCTGCTGTGGATACTAAGGGATAATTGTATATATTTCAAATATGCAGTACATAAACATGCTTCCAAAAGGCAAAAATAAACAGAAAGGTATTTTTATTCTCTAAGAATAATTTGTATGCAACTCCCTTCCATATCCTTTCCACCTCATTTCCCTTCCAACATCCCTTGCAGGTAGCCAGCTTTATTGTTTTCTGGCTTATTCTTCCCATGTTTCTTCTTGTAAAAATAAACAACTATATGCATAAGTTTTTTTTTTTATTTCTTCATCTTTTTTACACAAAGGGCAATATACTATATTTATGTGCTCTTTTGTACTTTACCTTTTTGTCACTTAACACTGTCTCCTGGTAATCACTGCTCAATATTTTCACAGAAACTTTTCTTATGTCATTATTTTTTTTACAACCATGTAGCATTCTATTTTGGGAACGTACAATTGTTTATTCAATCTCCTATTCTTGGACATTTAGGTAGTTCCAAAATTTTACAGTATAAACAATGTTGCAATAAATAACCTTTAACACAAATAAGAATCTATTTTATTGTTAGAAGTATATCCTCAAGGTAGATCCTAGGGTCAAAGGATAAACACTAACATTTACAATTCACACCTGTTTTGTAACATTTTACATTTTCATCAGCAATGTATGAAAATGTCTCTTTTTCCAGCCTCACTAATATAATTTGTAAAGCTAATGAACTTTTGCCACTTTTGATGGATAGAAAATAGCATCTCATCTATAGACTGTGTAATTTTTCTCAGAGTGAAAAGACACAACTCACAAAAGAAACAGGAATACCATCTAAGTGAATTAGAACTCACAAGGAGACAATTAAAATTCTTAACTAAAAAAGGTTGACTTAGGCTGGGGTGTGAATTTTAGAACTGGCCATATCCATAGCCATACTTGTTTGAAAGCTGAGACCTACACATAACATGAGTTGCCCATTGGCAAGCCCATCCATGTGCCTCAAATGGGGTTGTTTCTTTCCACAACTACACTCTCAAATTTCTAATGATGTTTTCATTTAATTCTTTAAAATCGACAATCAGTTCAGTTTAGTTGTTCAGTCGTGTCCGACTCTTTGCAACTCCATGGACTGCAACACATCAGACCTCCCTGTCCTTCACCAACTCCTGGAGCTTGCTCAAACTCATGTCCATCGAGTCGATGATACCTATAATATTTTAACTTTATTGCCTGATTGATATGGAAAAATTTAATATTCCATAGAGATTGATTTATTACCCAATTGGTTCAATTGTGTATCAGCCACTTGACTCCACAGAATTCTTTCTAAATATTCCTCCTCTCTGAAAGGACCACATTTTGCATCGATAGTTAAGTGTCATTGTATTCTGCATCTATTTCCTATCTATTTCTAGCTCTACAGTCATAGCTTCCAATATTATTATATGATTTATAATACTTCAGTCTGCCTTTCAAGTCTTCTCCCCGACTTTTCCCACAGAGTTGATACTCTGTGTCAGGGGTTTTCAGTTGCTTTATGGTATGAAACTATTTCAAATGAAATTCACTATATATGAAAGATGTGTACAAGGGATAGACCA
Source organism: Cervus canadensis (assembly GCF_019320065.1). Lineage (NCBI taxonomy): Eukaryota > Metazoa > Chordata > Mammalia > Artiodactyla > Cervidae > Cervus > Cervus canadensis. Next base: position 42,713,228 of record NC_057398.1, on the reverse strand, counting down.
GAAAGTGTTCATTTGTTGCACTGGAGATTTCAAAAGGATATTCCTTTATTTTGAACCCTCCCAATATTCATAAAGCTGAATGTGAATTGCCAGATAAATAGAACAACGGCGTTCTAATGATGAACACAAAAGTTTGAATTCAGGGGTTATAAATGACATTTATACTTTTACATCAGCCTCAGTATAATTTTGTTTTTAACAGCATCCCTTGCAATCTTAGGCTATGCTTCAATTTCATGAATCCAAAAGCTCTAAAGAGGAGTAATATCTAACAATAGTAAATAACTTCTTATCATGAACATAAAAGTCAAACAAGTACAACATAAAATATGCAATAAAAGCATCAATTATAACATATGGTTCCAGTGCAATATGCTGCCTATTAGCTTGTTATTAAACCACTGGTTGTGTTTCTTTGATAAGACTATGTGGCAAATATGGATATGCCTGAACCTTGCCTATCATTGAGCAGAGCACTCGGACACTGCAGCAAATAGCTCATGTAGGCGGACACCAACTGGTCTGAGTTCCAAAAATTTACAAATGGTATAAAGATATAGCCAGCAAGATCACAGAGGTATTGAGGAAAGGAACCCTTACTTTCATAATCTCATAGAACTTAGCATGGTAAATCTAATTGCCGTTTTTGCATTACCCTGGAATTTTTTTCTAGTATCTGTGATTGGTATCCACAGAAGAGTTCAAGATTCTTGACTGCAGAAACTCTGTGTGCATATGCATGTGTATGTGTGCACACGTATGTGTTATCTCTCCCCTCTTGCTATGTACTGTGGCTCACCTTCCTCTAACAGCATGCTGAACCAACAGGATTATGGTGAGACTACTAGGATGGGATATTCTCTTAGGATTCTCCTCTTTCTCATCTTTCTCAACAAGATTCATGGTCCCAACCTTTCTACAGATGTTCTCCTTCTCCAATGTGATCAAGCGCTCAGCTAATCTTTAACGAAAAGGGCAGGATTCTTGTGATGTACAACACATAGGGATAAGACAAAGAAATGAAGTAAATGATACTGGACATGTTTATTTAACTTTATCTGAAGCATTTGGGTAACTTATTCCAAAAGACTGTTTTAATGACTAAATATGTTATTATATATAACTTTATATATTTATATATAAATACTTAGAGTAGTGCCTGGCAAGTAGAAAGTCCAGGATATGTTAGCTATTATTAATGCGTATTGAATGCCTACTATGTGGCCAGTGCTTTACTGGGTCCTTCAATACATGGTCTCATTTACCTGAAATGTATCCTACCCACCATGACTCAGATTCTCACAAGGACACAATACTGAAACCAATACTTGCTTAATTAAGATTTACTGAACATACAAGTGAAAGAATGAAGAATGCAACTATTATTTATAGATCTTTGTCTCATTCTCTTTGCTTTCTACACCTTAGATCTAGATGGTATGAAAGGACAGGTCAAGGCTTATTTTTGCTTCTTTGAGTGCAAGATTTTGGAGGTTCTGACCATGTGCTTTGTCTCATGGTCAACATTCAACCATTCACAGTGGTGCTTGTTTCACTTCCAATACAGCACCCACGCCTTGCATATGCTATTTACTCTCCTAGAAGCAGCCTGAAACACTGAAGCAGATGCTCTGTGTGTGGCTTCACCTAGCTGTGCCAGAGTTTCAGCTTTCAGATTGGAAATAAAATAAAAGTGTGTGCAAGGTTGGCAGGTGGGAGGGAGGCAGAGATGGAGGAGAAAGAGGCAGGGAGAAGGGAGAATTCTGGGCTAGTTCTGAAGGGATATGGGGCTTTATAAGAACTCACCAACATAAAGAATTGAACAGAATGTAGCCAAAACTAGGCTGCCTGCAAATGCCAAATAATAAGAATCCTCTATCGGGAACACTAGGAACCCTTTCAGGAGAGAAGCATAAAGAATTCCAGGAAGCACATATTCAAAGCCTGTTTCCTAGGCAGCTGAAGCCACCCACCTTCCCTTGAACAAATGGAGCCAAATTCAGTTCTCAAATGTGCCATTTGCCTTGCCTTTCAAAACACTCCTGAGAGTTCATCTGGTATCTTTTGCTTTCTGAGAGAACGCTGTAAGAGAAGGGTTTGATTCTGCTATCTGTTCATTGGAAACCTTGTAATTCCAAGTCTTGTCTCCCAAATGCCCCGCCTCAGCCTTTGCCCACCTCTGTAGCAGTCTCAAGCTGAGCTGTCACTCCAGTGAGTGTGAAATAGAGCATCACAGCTGATTTCTCTTGCAGTTCTTTGAAGTTCTTGGGAAGGAATTGAGCCAATCATCTATTGCTGGTTTCTGGGGCCCTATGTGTACCTTTAAAACTGGCTTTAGTTGGAATATGAAATAAGGAGACAGATTTGGGGGAGGCAAGAGAGTCTGCTTAAATAAATTACAGTATGTCAATGTGACAAAATAAGCCATTAAGAAGCATTTTGTATGACAGTAACGTAATTACATGGGGAAAAGTTCAAGGATAAATTATTAAATGGGAAACAATCAAGTTTCAGAATAGATCATCCCAGTAAAGTAAAAATGCATGTACCTAGAAGGAAAAGTACCAAAATGTTAACTGTGGCAGCATCTGGATAATAGAATTATGAGTAACTTTTAATTCCTTCTTTGGTTTTCTTTGCTTTCAAATTTTCTATGGTGAACACATTAAATTTTAATCACAAAACATGTATTAATAAAAATATAGATCTAATAAAGGCATAGTATAAAGTATAAAATGGATCTAATAAAGGAATAGAATGTACAAATTGGGTGATAGTAGTATCAGGTTACACCCATAGCCTTTTTCATCTCACATCTTTCATCTCTTCACTGCCAACTCTTATATCTCAATTTTACAAGTTAGCATGCTATTATAATTACATTGTCGCAGCTCTCTGGATGGTTCTTCGAGAGCATACCCTGTTTCCCCAGGATTATGACTTATTTTTCTCTTGCACACAAACTCCCACCTTGAACCAATGGGCATAGAGCTGTAAGCACAGGAAGTATAATATTGAGTTGTCCAGTCTGGCAGGTCCAGTCAATGTGAGGATGGAGAGTATATTAAGAGGTGTTAAGAAAGAGGTGAGTCAAGTGACCCAAGATGAGGACAGAAACATGGATAAGCAATTGTTTCCACTGCTAACTTTGTATTTCCTATGAGGGAAGTGAAGGGGAAGCAAGGGGATCTTCCTAACCACATTTTAATTGGAAAGAAATTCTCTCTTCCAGACACATAAACACACAGAGAGCCTGTTTCTCATTAGGACCCTTCACAGCCAGCATAGAATGTGGTAGTGCTCAATAAATACTCCTTGAATGTACAAAAAAACAAATCCCACTCTCCATTGTATTGTATCATCACAACCAGAGATGGCTGTGGGTGGCCAGGGTGGAGAGGACAGACCACCCAAGTCAAACTCATCACAGGGTCTCCTAGCTTCCCAGGCAGCCTGGCAGGGAGCACTCCTCGGCAAGCATGCCCCCAAATACACCATCTTTTCCTGCCGGGACTAGAGTGCCTTGTGGGATGGAGGCTGTGAGAAAAGTTTAGAGCAAGCCTGGCAAACTGGCAATCCACCAGCCAGATGTAATTCTTGTTTTGGTTTGTTTTGACTTTGACTTTTTCATAGTGTTTTGCAAACACTCGATTGCAGAGGCTTTATTTTTGATGGCATGGAGCAGGTGTGCCCCAGGTGACCCTGCTCCACCTCTTCCTGGCCTTCTTTCTGGCAGTTTCTCTAATTTACATAACCCCCAGATTTTTAGGGTTTGTAACCTCTGCTTGGAAGCAAGCTGTAGGGAACACTTCACTCTAATACTGTAGAGAAGATGATAAAAGTATTAATTATAGTAGCAAACATCCGGGTGCATACGTACTCTGTACCAGATTCTATCCTGAGGGCTTTACAGGCATGTATTCAAGCAGGCTGAAGGCATTCAGCAAGCAACACTGTAGGACTTTGTTCAGATCTCCTTAGGCCCCTCTTACTGGTCTGAGGTTTTCCTCCCCCAGCTTCTAATATGTGCAAGCATCTAAATTGGGCACTTAAAACTCTTTTCCAGAAGACTAACATAAGCTGCTGGAGCTTGGTAATTTACATTCTCCCCTACCTCTTCCTGGCAATGACTAGTTGGCAGTAAGACCACTAGCACTCCAGACTTCTACAGCAGGACCAGGCTGAAACTTTGCTTTGAAATTCAACTTTTCTTGGTCTCTTCCACTTCCCCACCACCTTTGAGTAATCTTATCCTACATGCGAAGAAAGTGAAGCCCAGAGTCACTTGTCCTAGTGCACAAAATAGCAAGCTGCAGAACCTAGACCTATCTGACTTTCCTAGGGCTAAAATATGACAGGAAAAAAAAAAAAAAAGTTGTAAAAAAAAAAAATGACCAAACCCTTCCTTTATATACTTGACATAGAAATCATTTATATGGTGGCAGTGATGACTTACCCAGTTGAGCCAGCCTGTCCCTCTTTTCATCTCTCTTTACTTACCTTCTTTCCATCTAAAGCCTCTTTACTTGGGAAAACTGTGGATATAGAAAAGGATTGTATTGAGGAATAAGATATATTGAAAGAGGTCTGTGATGGTAGATGTTTCATTCCAGACAGCCAACAAAATTGCTCTGCCATGTCACCATATTGACAAAAAAAGCATTTTGCAGTTTAGCTAGATGCTTTGGTATTATTTCAATATATCTGGACCAAATAACTGCATAAAATCTGAGTCATATATTCACAGATTCAACACATATTTACTGAGATCTGGCTCAAACAGTAAAGAATCTGCCTGCAAAGTGGGAGACCCCAGTTGGATCCCTGGGGTGGTAAGATTTCTCTAGAGAAAGAAATGGCTACCACTCCAGTATTCTTGCCTGGAGAATTCCATGGACAGAGGAGCCTGGCAGGAGTCCATGGGGTCGCAGAGAGTCAGACACGACTGAGTGACTAACACACACCCTATGCTAAGCCCTATGGTAGTACTCCGGCAGGGATGTTAGGAACAAAACAAGCTTTCACAAAGTGGTTCCATAGAGAAGTTATCCCTTGAGGCGATGGTGATGAAGACCACAGTCACTGCTTCCCATAAGGGAATGTGAAGGAGGGCTCTCACCTTTGTCCGGCTCTGTGATAACAGCCAGAGGAGGTTCTCTGCAGGTGGTGTTGCAGGTCTGTCCCTTGAGTTGCATCAGCCTCCATGCTCTCATATCATTCTTTAACCTCATACAAAAGCATAGGCACATCTAATGAGGACAAACCATGGCCATGCTCCCCTGTAACCCCTTTAAGTTAATCACTTATTTTCTACGTTTACACTATGACCCTTATCATTGAGGTAGACAGAAGTATGAGTTAAACGATTAGCCCAAATTCCCAAAGCCAAAGACTCCATTAGGAAATCACAATAAAACTGAGAAATGGTCTGGTTCCTCCAGTACTAGAGTTTACTTCAGGTGCTTTGAGTATTTTGGTTTGTTTGTTTGTTTCTCAAAGTAATAATATATCTTGGATCCTTCATAGTTGTTCTTAATATTTTAAACAAGGAGACAATACAATCGAATAATAGTAATACTTAAAAAAAAAAAACTATCATTTTCAAGGTATTTTACTATGGCATACGCATTCTTATTTAAATAGTGATTACTTATAAATCCACACAATATAATTTAATTTTTAAATTTTACTCTTTAAAAATACAGAAAAACAGATGTTATTTTTTTGGGGGGGGGCGGTTTTGTCATACATTGATATGAAAAACAGATGTTATTGTCATGATTCTATAGATGAGAAAACTGAAGTTTAGCGTTTTTAAGTTACTTGTCTAAATTCAAACAGTTCTTTTGTCTCCACCACAAAGCTAGGGTTTGATCATTTTATTTGAATGGATTTTTTTCATTTGCTATCACTTTTCTTACTTTCATATATATCCCAGAGGGTATTTTCTTCTATTGTTTATTTTCCATTTTATTTTGCCTCAATTAAATGAAAAATCAAAATCTACTTTGTTACTCTCTTAGTATGCAATATTACCTTGAAATTCATTTATAAGGAGCATAACATTTTAGTATTTTCTATCTGCTTCCATAATTGAACAATTGTAGAAAATGGCCCTTTATTTTTTTTCATTGGTCAATAAGTTATTTTAATAATTAATTCTTTTGGCACTTTGGTTGAATTAGCTAAAACATTATGTTGGATCAACATTATGGCTGATATTTCTAGTTGGCATTTTAAATTAATCTCTTTATTATCAACAATAATAATATAATAATATTTGTATATTGGTAGTTTAATATTCAGTTTAAAAGAAAAGTACTTCTTTAAACATAGTTTGTAAGCTCTTTGGAGGCCAAAAACATGTCTCTTTGGTTTCACGGATTTAAGCACAGTGCCTGACATAGTGTAGGCATGATCTCGAGGGCATCAAAATCCAGAGTGGAAAAAAGGTAAACAATGAATGAAGTGCAGAGGCTGGTGTAGAAAACTAAAGGAACAGCAAAGAAAATTAGATTAAAAAGGCTTGGTTGAGATCAAGGTTAAAATTACCAACCTTTGAAAGAGAAATTCTATCCTTTAATTTCATAGCCTTACAGCCTTCCCTTTGTTTATGCCTCCCTCCTTGATCAAAGAGTCACCAGTGCTCCAGGGCTTATGACTATTCATGAATAACATCGATAGAGGAGCTATAGGTGAGGTGCTAGTATCTACTCAGCTTCACACCAACATTTAAACAACCCCTTCCCTACAGAGTTGCATTGCTGTCAATAAATGTTAGGATAGATCTGTTAGCCACAACAAAATGGGTTGTTGGTGATGTTTAAATAAACTCAATTAATGAAGAATGAGGATTGGTTCTTCTTAATACTATTTTTGTGTAGGAGTCCTCTAAGTTCTTTATGAACCATGAGCCCTCTCTTTCATTCAAAAAAGAAAAAAAGAAGCCATGCTTTTACATATATCCCTTCTTGTTTTCAAATTTTCATGGACCCATGAAGTTTAAATCTATAGACCCAGCATAAACATTTCTGGTCTAGATCATTTCTAAGGCCCCTTCTAGATTCAACAGTCTATTTGAGCTGACATAGCTGTATTCAGATTTTAACATTGCCAAGTTTTAGATGTATTACTTGGGTTAAGTTTCTTAAAATCTCTGACCTCCTGGAACTTCATTGTAATTGTAAGAAATAAAAGAAATATTCAATATTGTGTGTAAAAATCCTGACCTGTCCCCCTTCACCTCTGTGGTAGAACAAACAATAGTCCTCTTCCCAAAGATGCCCATACTCTAACCCTGGCTTCTATAAATATATTAAATAATAGGGCAAAGCAAAAGAGACTTTGCAGATAAGGTTATAGATTTTTAAGACAGGGAGATGATCCTGAAGTTTTGATAGGCCCAAGCTAATCACTTGGGTCTTAAAAGCAGAGAAATTTCTGCAGTTGGAATCATAGAGATGCAGTGGAAAGAGACATAGGAGAGGGGACAGAGAAGAGGTAACAGATAAGGAGCATCAGGGCTCAACCAGCACTGGTGACTTTGAAGTTGAAGAGGGAGCCAGGGAATGCAGGCAGCCTCTAGAAGTTGAGAACAATCATTGGTCCATAGTCAACAAGGAAGCAGGACCCTCACCCTACAACTGAACAAAACTGGATTCTGCCAACAATCTGACAGGTTCTGGAAGTAGGTCCTCCCCCAGAGCCTCTAGTAAGGATTGCAGCTCTCCTAACTTCTTGATCTTGGTTGGCTTCATGAAACTCAGAGCAGAGTCCAGCCAAGTGCCCAGACTTTTGACCTACAAAACTGGGAAATAGTAAATATGTGTGGTCTTAACCCACTAAGTTTGATCTAATTTGTTTGCCAGCAATAAAAAACAAATATTACCTCATTCCCCTAGTCTCATGACAACCACCTCTTAAAAAGTCTGTTACTTGCACCCTGAACAGGTTCAATCTCTGGGTCAAGAAGATCCCCTGGAAAAGGAAATGACAACCCACTCCAGTATTCTTGCCTGGAAAATCCCACAGACAGAGGAGTCTGGCAGGCTACAGTCCATGGGGTCACAAAGAGTCAGACATGACAGAGCAACTGTGCACACATGCACAAAGTGAATTTACACTGAGACGTTGCTGTTCCTAGGTTTGTGGGGTTTTTAACCTCCAATTACACTCTTTCCTCTGCTTATCAGTGAAGAATTACAGGCGGCAACAATCAGGAGCAAGAAAGTGTTTTGAAAACATATTTTCCTCCTAGAATTTCTGAAATTATACCACAGAGGAAGCCACAAGTCCAGTCAGACTTTTTACAAGGCGGACTCCATAGCCATTGGTCAGGATCTGTCTGGGTGGATTCCTTAGAAGCTCCCTGCCCTATCTACCAGAATGATACTGTTCTTATTCCTAGACCTCCTCCAACTCTCATTTGACTGTTTTCATCAGCCTTAGATTGCCTTCTCCATCTGTGCTGGTTAAGTGATCCCTCTAGTGATGTGGTCTCAATCTACTTGGTTTCCACATGTGAATGATGGCTGTTGGAAAGTCTGGGAACAACGGATGAGGATATTCAGAACTCCTAGTAAATATTCTCTCTGATGCATCTCCTGAACTACCTTGGACTTCCTCAGAGTTTCACAATTACTGAGAGTTGATGCTGCAGTAGGATTTTTCAAGTTGCTTATTTGAAGGGAGTGAATCTCAGTCTTCTAGACACCCAACCTGCCTGTATGGATCATTAAGTTTTACTGTCCATTTGTTTCCACATGAAACCAGATGGCTTGGATCTATGGGATGCAGGTATCTGACATGAAGGATGCACCTGGTTTGGATGGTCCCACATGACTGAGAAGTCAAGACATGAATGAGTGGACACCAAATGAGATACACACCAGAGTCTACAGAGGTGCCCTCGGGCTCATCAAAAAATGTAATCACAGGAATGGTGATGTTAGTGCTATGATGTGAATGACTAACCATGTTTACTGGAATTTTGAAGTAACATGGAAAAGAGAAATTTGAGTCTTTCCAGTTTTTTGTAGCCATTGGTCAAAAGGACTCAAACCAAAACATGGGACATTATTTTCACTGTGTGTACTTCAGATTTCCTAGATAACAGGTGCAGAGCATCTCTTTCTCATTCTCAGGGCATTGGCCTGGCATTTCATGCGGGCTGCATTTCCACTGGCTTCTTTGATCTCTTATTGTTCAATATGCCCTTGTGCTCAACAGTTCCCAGAATTGCAGCTATAGCTTCCTCTTTTCTGCCTTTCTTATGCTGGTTACAAAGCATTAGATTGTCTGGATTATAAATCCCAATTCAACTCATGCAACAACTTAGAATGCAATTTGCCTCTCATTAAAATCTCCTGTATGAAGTTTTCTTAATGTTTATGCTTTAGAAATGTGCATTGAAATTGAGATGTTGTGGACACAGCTGTTTGTCTCAAATCTCTATTCAGGACCATGGGGGTCAAAGGACCCTCAGATAGAGAGAAAAGAGAACAGAAAGCCAACTTTGGAATCAAAAATTCTGGATTTAATCCCCTGACCACACTGTACTAGCCTTAAGTAACTGTGAAATTTATCTTTGAGTATCTTTAACTTTAAAATTGAGAAAAGGGGACAGGAGGGATAAATTGGGTGTTTGGGATCAACAGATACTATTATATATAAAATACATTAGCAGTAAGAACCTGCTGTATAGCACTGGGGGCTATATTCAATATCTTGTAATAACCTATAGTGGAAAAAATCTGAAAAAGAATAGATATATCTAAATGTGTAAATGAATCTCTTTGGTATACACCCAAAACATTGTAAATCAAGTACACTTCAATTTTTTTAAAGAGTTTAAAAAATGAGGGGTCATCAGACCTATCTGTTGTAAAGATTCATTGGCAGTCTCTGGTTAGACAATGGCCTCCAAGCCATCGGGACCTCTCGCATCATGTCTTTCCTAGCCTATCTTTTATCTTTCTACCCCTGCTTCTTCTGCTCCAGTCACATTGTTCTACTACATGTTCTTCAAACACACCCAGCAATCTTTCCCAAGGACATTCTCACTCTATCCTTACAAAGCTCTGTCCCAGATAACCGCATGGTTTCCTTCCCCATGTCCTTGGGCAAGCTGCTGAAATCAGAGACTATCCCAACTACATCCCAGTTGCAACATCCTACTGCCAGCCCCAGACCACTGAACCATGACACTTCTATTCTCTTGATTACTCACTGGAGATCCATAGAACTTATCACCCCCTGACATGTTACTTACTTGTTTATTTTGCATATTGTTTGTCCCACCCACTCACCCCATGGAGGGTTGGGGTTGACCACTTTTAAAAAAGTTTTTATTGGAGTATAGTTGCTTTACAATGCTGTGTTAGTTAGTTTCTACTGTACAGCAAAGTGAATCAGCTATTCATATACGTATATCCCCTCTTTTTTTGGATTTCCTTCCCATTTTTATCATCACAAAGTTTCCTGTGCTATAGGTAGGTTCTCTTTAGTTATCTATTTTACACACAATATACATAGTATATATGTCAATCCCAGTCTTCCAATTCATCCCACCCACTCCCCATTTCCCCATTCCACTTTATTCACTACTTTATGTGCAGCAATTAGAAATATGCCTGAAACACTCATAAACACAAACGCTGAAAGAATGAGGGGACTTATGTAAAGGGCTAATGTCTAGCATAAGAAGGGACCATAAACCATAGATAAACACAGTATATCTGAGGGGCAGTTGTGGAAAAGAAAGACTTTATAGTTTTCCTGGTGATGGAAAACTTGAACATATTTCACTTGGTGACTTCAAATTTAAACATACTTTACTCTCCATCTTGGAGAAGAAGGAATATCTTGGATCTGGAAGACCATACTTCCCCTTAGAAGTAGCTGCAACATGGGCCCCTCTAGGCTGGTTCTGTGATCCAAAGTGCTGATTCCTCACCAAAGAGGTCAGGAATCAGTTTTTAATACACTATTCATCACAAGACAGGAAGTTGGAGGGGAAAGGAATACTTGGCACTCGGGAGAAGTGGTCCCATATAGTATTAATAGAAATAGCATGGATTTGGGCACCACAAGATTTGGATTCAGCTGCTGATTCTACTACTTAACTGTTGAGGAAACAAGTGATATTTACCATTTCTGAGTCTTGGGATCTCTTCATTCTGAAAGGAGGTAAGAATAGATATTATCTCACAATGTTTCTGTTTTATGCGCATGTCTCATTAATGAGAAATGAGGCCATGTATACATGAAAGTGTTTTGTAAACTATTCATCAGTAAATAGGGATTGGTGGTGGTGATTATTGTTTAGTAGGAACTGTAGGCTCTGCTGTTTCTCTTAACCTCAAAAAAAAAAAATTGCCACTTAGTCATTTGTACAAGATTTTGACTTTGAGGTGTTAAGTTATGTTTTGCAAATTTCTTCCCATTCTGTGACTTTCTTTGCTTTGAGCTTTGATAGCTGTCTAGCACATTTACTTCTATATTCAGATGGTGCTTTTCTTCAGGAAACTCAAGAGACTTTGTAGACAATTATTTATTCATTCTTGCATTCTGAGAGATAAGGAAGAACATTCATTTGAGTTTGGAAAAATGGAGAGCAGCAGGCTCAGGAAAGCCAGGCCAATTTCTCTTCCAAGCACTGACTCCTGTTTGTATGGGTCTGTGGAAGGAGGGTTTTGTACCCTCTTATCTGACCCATTCCCATCTCTACTAAGGTCTACATCAGGATTTCATCCAAGACACATGGGAAAGAGAGAGGAGCTTTTGCAGAATTTTTTGGTAGAACCTGTAGTAGAGAGGAGGGCTTCCCAGGTAGCTCAGTGGTAAAGAATCTGCCTGTCAATACAGGAGATGTAGAAGACATGGGTTCAATCCTTGAATCAAGAAGATGCCCTGGAGTAGGAAATGGCAACCCACTCCAGTATTCTTGCCTGGACAATTCCATGGACAGAGAGGAGCCTGGGGGTCTACAGTCCACAGGATCCCAAAGAGTTCTGACATGACTGAGTGACTGAGCTCACAGGCATAGTAGAGAGGAAGTGAGTTCCTGTTGGCCTTTCCAGACAAGGCCCTGGGATTTCTTGTCCTGAAGGCTCATCCATGCCACTGTACCAGACTATCTCATAGCTAAGGTTATTCACTTAGGTTCTTGGATAACAGGAGGGTCCACTCTGGTCTCCAGGAGACTTTCAGTCATCCCTAAGATTAGGAAAGTAGAAATCTTCTCAAAGAAGCTCCTCATGAAACTGAATTGACTAAAGTCCTTACTATTCCCCATGTGTGCAGATTTAGTCAGGTTCCTACTTGGATTCTCTAAACTAAATTGTCTCATCTTTCTTAAATAACAAAAATATCCTTTTAATTGTGTCTTTTTATTGGACGCTGAGTTAACTAGAAGAGACTATGGAAACATGATGCTTCACCCTGTCTGAGTTGGTGTGGGAGACCCAGAAACAGATTGGTGGGAAAGTGCTTCCTGAAAAAGACTCAGAAAATCGGGCCCTTTTGTGTTTATATGTTGTTTTTTCCTAAAAATAGAACCGTTTCCTTTAGGGAAACCCAAAATTCAGAAACAAGAGACATGAGGAAGCAAATACTTCCTGTAAACGCTGGCTTTTGTTTTCCTGTAAACATTTGCTTTCGTTCTCTTCTGCTCTTCTTTAACCTTGGCTTTCATCCACCAAGTAGACAGAAGTATGGGCTTTATCAAGGGTTCTAGTGGCCAGAGGAACAACAGAGGTTCTATCCCTGGGAATGTCAGTATCCTTGGAGGTCATTTAATCTCTCAGGCTGTTCTTTTAGGCCTCTGAACTGAACACACTATCGACTTTATGTAAATTATAGAACTAACAAGAGGACATGATTTGTAACCCATACGTAAGCGGGAGTCACACTGTCTTTAAACTGTCAAATAAAATTCCCTCAAAAACCCCTATTACTTGAGGGGAGAAACTTGTTTTCTTACCTGGCCTTTCTTAGAATTCTTGTATTTCTTGGAGAAATTTTCTTCTAGTCAATCTGACACTGGATTTCTGCTTTCATCAGATGACTTCATTTTACTGATCGTCTGACCACCCCACACACTAAATGGTTTTTCTATATTATCTCCTACTGTGCAAGGCAATACCTCAATTACTTCCAGAAAACCATCAACCCAAGTCTGTGTGTTTGTATCAGACTTCCAATGAAATCTTGAAAAAAGGAAGGCTTTCAAATGGCCACACTGCAAAAAGTAGCACCATAAAAAATAGATATCAGAGTTCTTAAGTCCCCAGGCTAATCTTCCTCCAGGAATTCCCCACTGGTCTCCACAGCCATGTTTCTCAGCCTCTATCTTGCCCTGTCCAAACTTTTTCCATCTATCTGATTGCATCAACCACAGATTACTGCTCACTTCCTGCGCACACGTGTTCTGCTATCAACTTTGGCCTCATCTTCCTCTCCAGGATGGTTATCTACTCCAGAGAAGTGTTATACAGTTTGCCAGGAGATTAAAGTGACTATCACCATTTATGATTTCTAAGAACACTGCTCATATTCTATTGCATCATATTTGAAAACTCTGTATTTTTCAAAAGAATTTATTTCTCAGTGAGTTCTTATTAGAGTAAAATATGATAGCCAACACAAGCTTCTTCAGAAATTTTTATCAGTTACTATTCTACACATCTGAATCTCAATAACCAACTTTCAAAAAAATAATTGCAAAATATTGCAGAATCCTGAAGTGGTTTATGGAGTTGACATGTTCATGGGAGAAAGGTGAAGGAGGGGACCTTATAGGGAAGATGAGACCAATACCTTTCTAAATATTCTCCCCTTCTCTTTTCCTTTTCTGTTGCAATCCATTCTCTGCAGAGCAGCTGAAGTGGTCTTGGATACACACAAATCAAACCATGTCATTCTCTTGCTTAAAAGTCTTAATTGGTTTCCCATGTACTTAGGTATCAGGCTCCCCTCTTACTATTCTCCAGCCATGAAGTCATCTCATTTCCTCAAACAGGCTAACATCTTTCCCACATCAGTCCCTTTGCCATCACCACTCCCTCTCCACTCCCCAGAACAGAATTGCCCCTGTCTTAGCAGAGCTGGATCCTTCTCTTCTTTCCCATCTCAGCTTCTCTGTCACTTCCACCTGAAGGCATTTCCATCCACACAGATGCTCCTGACTTTCTCAGTCTTGGCTCATTTTCCCCTTCATGTCACTTGCCACAATCTGTGATTACTTATTGCTTGATTGTGTGTTCTTTTCTACACCACTATTCAGGAAGCTGAAAACTTCTTCAGTAAGAGGATAGATAGTAAATAATTCAGGTTTGTGCCATACAGTATTTCTTGCAACTACTCTGCTGCTGTGGTGTCAAAGCAGTTATAGAAAATAAACAGATTAGTGTGGTGTGTTACAATAAAACTTTATTGATGGTCACTAGAATTTGAATTTAGTGTGATTCGCATATCAAGACAAATTACTCTTCATTTGATTTTTATTATGTTTTAAAATGTAAAAACTATTCTTACAGGTTGTACAAAAAAAGATGACAAGCTGAATTTGGCCCACAGACTGTAGCTTTTGGATGCAGCAATTGATTGCAAGTTCTATGAGGACAGCAATACATTTATTTTATTCACCATTGAATCACTAATACCTAGTGCAATTGTTGGTACATAGTAAGCTGCCAAGAAACAACTTACTAAACAAATGGGACAGTGATGCCAAGATCAAAGCAAAAGACTTAATGGTAGGAAGGCCAAGGGAAGACAAAGATAATACTGAAACTTATGAACAAAGAAAATCATCTAAGCAAAAATTGAATATAGGCCACTAAATATTGTGCCCAAATATCAATGCCCAATGAGCCAGGGTTCTCCAGAGAAACAGAGCCAATTGGAGATGTGTCTATATATACATATATAATATACTTAATATATAATTTAATCAATATAATATATAAATAAGTAACTTTTATTAATAGTTAATATTTAATTAGTATGTTAGCATAATGTGTGTGTGTATGTTAGTTGCTCAGTCATGTCCAACTCTTTGTGACCCCATGCACTGTAGCCTGCCAGGCTCCCCTGTCCATGGAATTCTCTAGACAAGAATACTGGAGTGGGTTGCCATTTCCCACTTCAAGGAATCTTCCCAACTCAGGGATCGAACCTGGGTCTCCTGCTTTGCTGGCAGATTCTTTACCGTCTGAGCCACCAGGGAGTCTTACATATAAGTTTAATATATAATCCCTTTAACAAATCTCCAGATACTATATATGAAATATACATAGTATTTATAATATATATATATTATTATATATGGAGATATATTAAAGAAATTGGCTCACCTGGTTATGGAGGCTGAGAAGTCCTGTGATCGGCTGTCTGCAAACCGTAGAACCAAGAAAAGTGGTATCATTCTATCTGAGTCCGAAGGCTTGAGAATGGAGTGAGTCCCAATCTGAGTCTGAAAGCCTGAGAATTAGGAGCATCAGTGTTGGACGGCAGGAGAAGATGAATATCTCAGCTGAAGCAGAGAGAACAAATTCACCCTTTCTCTGTCTTTTGGTTCTATTCAGGCCCTCAGTGTGTTGGATGACACCCACCGGTATTGATGAGGATGATCTTCATTACTCGCTCTACTGATTACTAATTCAAATGCTAATCTCTTCCAGAGAAAGTCTTATAGACATACCCAGAAACAGTGATCTTTTTAAAACACACTATCTGGACATCCCTTAGCCCAGTCAAGTTGACACCTATTAATAAAATTAACCATCACACCCAGATAGGTGCTCTCCTAGGCAATTTATCATTCCTCCAGCAATATTCTGAGAGTTCAGCAGATTCAAAGGAAAGTTTGGCATACATAAGAAGTCCTTCTGATGTGTAAGCGTATATAATGGGAATGTAAATTCATTACAGTTATGGTTTTGAACTGGAAAATATTTTGCTCACTAGTGATAGTGAGAACTCAGTATATAAGACCCACTGGGTCCTTTAAGATTTGGGTAGTCTTAGTATTGTGAGAAAAATTTTAAGAGTTTAGCCATTAAAAGACAATAGTTCAAGATGATTTAATAAGTTATTAATTCAAAAATGTGAATAATTTAAGATCTGTTTTCCAAAATAACTGTACCAATTTTCAATTCAAACAGCAGTGAGAACAGTCATATCAGTGCCATTTGGCAGAATTTGTAAGTGTTTGTGTGGGTGCATGCTTTATCCTAACTAATTTAATAGGCAAAGAAAATTTAATTTCTGCTTCTCTGTTTCAAAGTTGACTTTTTCTTCAATTTTTTTTATTACTTTCTATCTATTCATCATGCTCTTGGCTTGTCTGTCTCTTGGGGCTTTTCCTGTTAATTTGTGTGAGGCTTTTCTAGTCTTATTATTTGGTAGAACTTTTAAGTTCCTGACCTCATGTTATGATGAAGGTACTTCCGTTAGAGAAAGGATTCTTCAGCTGCAGTTTGTCAGGTTTGGGAACAAAAGTAGTAAAAGGTGGAAGAGTGGTTTTTGAACTCAAATGGGGAAAATAAATGTTTAATTTTTTTTCCTTCAACCAATATTAGCAGTACCTGTGGCTTTGCCACCAGTAGAAATCATAGGTATTTTATATCATACTGCATTTATCAAAATGTGATTCTTCACACCAGAATTACAGTAGTTATTAGGTCTGCTGCTAGATCATGATATTTAATAGAATAATTAAGAAGGATGTCTTTTACTTAACCACAAAAATTATTTTAAAAAATTATTAAATATTTTTGTAATTTCATTTCAGTACAACTGGTTTTCTTTGTAACTGTATATATTAATTGAATTTTTAAAAATTATTCTGAAAAAGGAGTCCAGAGCCTTCACCAGACTGTGAATGTGGTCCATGGCACCAAAAACTTAAAACATCCTGCCCTGGAGAAACACTCATGGCTTCTTTCCATTGCCTGACTCATCTGACTTATAAGGAGTGAGAGAAGGAACAAAACATTTTCAACTCTGTCTCTCTCTCTGATCTGCCTACTCTCTGCCGTGAAATAAACTGACCAAGAAAATCTGTGCCCCTGGGGAGGTCTGCAGGCATCCTATTCCGTCTATGACAAAGCAAGAAACTTTATTTCTGGGGTAAAGTATTAGGAAACCTGCTACAGATTCAAAAGTAAACTATAGACTATAATCTATTTTATCACCAATAAAGTGATATTTTGATCTCTATCAGTATAATTTCTGTGTCTACTCATAAACTGGTTCCAAACTTGAAAGGGAAAGAAAGGAATATTAATTGTGAAGGGAAATAATTAAGAAAGGGAAAGAAAGGAATATAATTATATAATTATATTATAAAACCTCAACATGTTTTCAAATACCATTTCAAATCTATCTTGCATTTTTCTTAATACAGAAGTTTTTATTTTTTTGAAAGTAAAAGTCGCTCAGTCATGCCTGACTCTTTGCGACCCCATGGACTATACAGTCCATGGAAATCTACAGGCCAGAATACTGGAGCGGATAGCTTTTCCCTTCTCCAGGGCACTTTCCCAACTCAGGGATCGAACCCAGGTCTCTGCATTAAAGGTGGATTCTTTACCAGCTGAGCCACCAGGGAAACCCTTTATTTTTTTAGTCAAATCAATTAATCTTTTCCTTTGTAATTCCATCCACTGCCTTATGCCTAGAAAATTCTTTCTTTGTATCAAATAAACTGTGCTGTATGTTTCTATGTTTTCTTGTTTTTAAAATTTCATTTTCTTACTTTAGAATGTTAATTAATCTGGAATTTATGTTATTGTATACTATGAGATGATAACTTTCTAAATGGATTTTCTTTTCAAGCTTCAAGTAGCTAAACAATTATATATATATATATATATAATATAGCTAAAAGTTATATATGTATACATATATTTGTGTATATCTGAATAATTTTTCTGCATACCTAAAACTAGCACATCATCATAAATCAACTACATGTCAATAAAAAATTATCAAATGATAATTTGATAGGATTATTTTAAAAATTATTAAAAGATTACTTGTTGAGTAATCCTTAATTCTTCCCTGATTATACTATAGATATTTTTTACATGCCTTCTGGAGACGGAAATGGCAACCCACTCTAGTGCCCTTGCCTGGAAAATCCCATGGATGGAGGAGCCTGGGAGGCTGCAGTCCATGGGGCCACAAAGAGTCAGACATGACTAAGTGACCTCACTTTCTTTTCCTTTACTGTGTACAAGGCCCAGTGCTTTGCACTTTGAATTCAACAGAGAACAAGAGTCAGTTTCCACTCCTCTGATTTTCAGCACCATCCTTTATATATTATACATTAAACTCTTATTGAATTCAAGTTCTCATGGAGGGGAAGACAGAGGGGGACATTACCTTGGCAAAATGGTCCACAAACCCAAGGAGACTAAGGTCAGATGACTTGGATGAAAGATAGTTTAGTTATTTCCTACCCTTCTCCACTGCAGTAACCAGGGCTGAGTGTAAATTTCCGGGGAAGGGATACAGTAAGTTATTAAGAGGAATGGTCAGTGGCACTAGTTTAGGATCCAAGAAAAACCATCACCAGGGAAAGAAGGAAAACTGAGACTAGGGGGAACTGGCATCCACATCAGATTACTTGACTTGAAGTAGGATCTGAGTGACTGTATTGAGGTGAGAGAATTGTAGGTCCTACGAGGGCTATAGGACCTAAGTTGGGGACATCGTTCACAAACAAATGACGTTTGTTCATGGTATCATGGGTGGGAAAGACAAAGAATGATCCACTCAGAATCAGAGATGGAGAAGGGGTGTAAACTGGGGCTAAGGTCTTAGGCAGACTCCTACACTCCTGAGTGTGTCCGTTAACACAGAATCTGCTGCCAACTTTGATCATTCATCTGGCTGCTCCCACAGGACTCATATCAGAGGAGGAACAGTGGAGGTAGTCACTGATATTCTGCAGTGACCCTTCATGCCACATGGACCCACTCATGAGGAGCTTTGTAGAGCGGCCTGCTCATCCATGCACCGTCTCTCAAGTACCTGAGAAGAAACCAGAGTCAGAGTCTCCTGTCTCCTGCTTTTTCCGCAGCATCATCACCCTGCAATGCCCAGCCCCATACCTCTCCCTGCAGACACAAGCTTGCTCAGAGTCCCACCTAAGTCTTGTCTCATGGGCCTCTGCCCTTAAGTGTGACACACACTGAGAATCACAAAATGTCTATCACCCCAGCTTCTCTCAGAGTTCCAGTTCAGCCTTTCTCTACTGTCTCTCTCTCTTTGTGTCCTCCAACCCCCGGTCTGCTCTTCTCTGGGCACAGGGCCAGTCCCAATCATTGAAACTCATGACTCCTTTGTGTTCTGTATTAATCAAATGACCTCCATTCAGCACAGTTGGCTTCCTTTCATCTACTTTTTAATGTTTGCATCTTGCTTCTGTCACCCATTTTATTTTTTGAGAGTTCTCAGTATACATGTCTTTAAGCTGAGAATGACTTCTGAGGCTAGGAAATGTATTGCCAGCTATGGAATATTCCTGAAAATAAATTCAGGGCAACAATCTGGTATCTTGTAATAGGGAACCCAGAGGAGGGCAAATGTTGCCCTCCTCTGGATTTCCCCAGATCTTTAGCAGGTAGGTCCCACCTGGAGGAAAAACCTTTCTGGAAGCATTTCTTGATCGAGTTGTCTCTTGTCTGGAATGAGCTTTTGGCATGTTTGTGCTGTAGATATTGAGGGGAGGGGAAGGATAGTGAAGCACCACCCTTTAACCACTTACTTCTCAACACTTAACACCTGGCATCGTTTGCCTGCCTCCTCCACTTTGCAAGTGGACACCCACAAATAACACCACAGATCTCAGTCAATGTTTCATACAACTGGAGCTGTTTTTTTTCCAAAGTGAAGAACCTCCAACCTCAGTGCTTTCAGTAATCAGCCAAAACTGTGCCAATCTTTCCCATCATCCAGGAATCCCCTGGCTTTGATACCCACCACATCTCCTCACACACAGCTTCCTCATCCCTGCCAGTTGGTTGTTAAGCCTCAAATGTCACTACTGACCACTCCTTCCCTCATCCACTCTGGGCAGTCTCATTCATTCCTGCTCACCTCAGTTAAGAAAGGCCAACAAAAGATGAGCACCTTGTTCCGGCCATAGCAACACATACTAGACAAACAGGATCTTGGAGCAGAGTTTCAGTGTGAAGCCAGTCTTTTCCTCCAGATAGTTGTTGAAGGCAGACCCTGCCATCTCTGACTTCTCAGGCTCTAGCATAGTCCTGGCATTCATAAGTCACAAAAATGTGAACAGGGATCGTATCTATCACTTTGAACTTTTTTGATACCGTAGTACGTGTCCTGAGTACTAGGCTGTTGAAACCACATTGACGAACTGGATGTCAAATGAGAAAGACTAGGAAGAGAAATGGCTTAGGGGTCGTGTAATACGGTATAATATGGAGACTGTTGAAGTCTGATTTAGCATACAGTGGCTCAATTTGGGAACAGGGAATTTTAAATGGAACATGACAGTTGTTTTCAAAGACTTGAGAATGGCCATATGGAGGGAGTTCAATCTTATTTTAGATAGTTCCCAGTATGTGGGGGAGGAGAGAAACAGGACCAAGAGGTAAAAGTATAGAGAAGCAATTTTTAGCTCAATATAAAAATAGCACTTTGCTAACAATTTGAGTGGTTCAAATTGGATCAACTGTATTATGGTTTAGTGAGTGTCCCACCACCAGAGATGTTCAAATAGGCAATAAATCTTCTACTCTAAATAAATCTACAGACTTTGGAAAATTCCCTGCTGGTCCATTGGTTAGGACTTGGTGCTTCCACTGTCGGGGTGCAAGGGCCTAGGTTCAATCTCTGGTCAGGGTACTAAGATCCTGCAAGCTGGACAGTGCAGCCAAAAAAAAAAAAAAAAGTCTACATTGGGCGCTATAATGGAGCAGATGATCTCTAAAATTCTAATTTTAATTTCTTATGATCATATCAAAGGGGAAAGGAAAAATTGGAAGGTGAAATTCGGTACAGTTACCTATTTGTTGATCCTCCATGACATGCTATGATATTGCAGTTATTGGGTCAAGTGCTGGACAGAGTTGTGGAACCACCAAGAATAAGATGAGATTTCTGGATTCGTTCATTCATTCATCCATTCAGGTGAAAATAAATGGAACTGTATACAAGAAACAAACAGTAAAGGAGTCAGTGTCATTAATTCTTCCTGGGTAGGTTGGCAAGGACTCCACAGCTGACGTGACGTTCAATGTGCTCAGTCACTCAGTCGTCTTTAACTCTTTGCAACCCTGTGGACTGTAACCTGCCAGGCAGGCTCCTCTGTCCGTGGAATTTCCCAGGGAAGGATGCTGGAGTGGGTTACCACTTCCTCCTCCTGGGGATCTTCCTGACCCAGGAATCAGACCTGAGTCTCCTGTGTCTCCTGAGTTCCAGGCAGATTTTCTACTGCTGAGCCATCGGGGAAGCCCTGTGACACTCTATGGTAGAGCTTTTTAGAGGGATGAATACTCCCCAGGGAAGCCATTCTAAAGAGATGGGTTTCCCATGCCAGGCACCAAAAAAGACCAGAAAGGTCTTGTTCTATGTGCAGACATACGTTCCCACATGTACAGAAAATGCCAGCATGAGAAATATAGACCTATCATTGGTAACAGGTCACATAGCAAAACTGGACCATCAGCAAAAATATGTAGTGGTGGCATAAAGAGACATGACCCCATAAATAATAAAAGGATTTCTCAAATAAGGGCCTGCCATGGGCTTCCCTTGTGGCTCAGCTGGTCAAGAATCTGCCTACAGTGCAGGAAACCTGGGTTCAATCCCTGGTTTGGGAAGATCCCCTGAAGAAGGGAAAGGCTACCCACTCTAGTATTCTGGCCTGGAGAATTCCATGGACTGTATAGACCATGGGGTTGCAAAGAGTCGGACACAACTGAGCGACTTTCATTTCACTTCACTTCACTTCAAAGAGAGAGCAGGACTTCTGGGAAGTCTTCCACATCATCTCTCCCTCAGCACCCTGTTTCAAATTCTCTAAGGATTGAGTCTTCTTTCTTCTTTTTATCATGCAGATCTCCTTGATGAGACATGATGAGGACAAAAACCTTTTGTTTTTTCCATTTCAATCACCATGTAATGGATGAGGTGAGAAGCCTAAGGAGAGGACACCTGAAAAGAGAGTCTATGTTAGAGGCAGAACTTAAAATATTTCACAGGATATTATAGGCCAGTGCCCATGAAGTCAAGCAGATCTGGCTTATACTACCTCCCTATTAATTCATTCAGGGTTTTTGTTGCTGTTTTTACTTTTATCAATATTTTATATCTTGCCTTAGTAAGGCCTCAGGTAAACTGTATTTTCCATTCAACCTCACATGTAATTATCAAGCATCTGCTATGCATAATTCCACCATGCTTTATCTATGCTTCTCCCCTTTCTGTCATCCATTCACTACCTCTTGGTTAAACCACATACTACATGCCAAGCACTGCTTAAGACCGAGACAAAATCCCCATCTCTCATGAGAATTTCTCTTCTATGCTCCCCGGCCCATCACCTTTCTCAGCCCTCAGCCCTGAGCACAATACAGAGCACATCTTTTAAAACTGCATTCTCCAAGTGGGCCTGCTTCTTGAGTTGCCCACTCTGGATAAAACTTTGACTATAATTCTCGGTTGGAGCTCAACAGATTCAGAAAGTTATTTATAACTCTATCTGAAGGGTGTCTTACTTAAGGATTTTATGGAAACAGTAATTGAGGATGGTTGGACTTCTTAATACCATATTATACTTTATAGAAAATTAAATTCTTGGTCTCTGCTTCCATAATTGCTGCAATTTCCTAGTTGAAGTGTCCTCGTCAATTGATTTCTAAAAATACTTCTCTTCCTCAACTCTACTGAAGGCCAGTCTCCACTGAACAATCAGGCAGAAATGACTTGTCTGACTGCTCCCTGTCTCTTTCTGGGACTCTGACTGCTCTCTTAATGCCTCTGTGTCTCAGTTGCTCATCTGTAAAATAACCTAATAATAGTAACTACCTCACAGGATTAGAGAGATGATCAAATGAATCTAACTTGCTTTAAACTGGAATGAGGGCGCTTTAAAGGAGAAACGAGTTTAATAAGTGTTTGCTAATGTTTACTGTGTTGCTGCACCTTTTGCCCTTCCCCTGGTCTATGGTTTCACTATTTCAAATCCAAAAGACACAAACTTTAGTATTTGACTATAGTAGGTACCCACTAAATAACAGATATAGTCATTAACAAATTGGTACATGAAACACGAGCCTTGTCCTCCAAAAGGTCACAGTCTGTAGGAGAATCAGACACATACCCAACCCACTACAATTAGACTCAATCTGTAAAAGACCATAGGACAGTGGTATGAGATGCTAAGGGAGGTGATTACTTCCTCCCGGAAGGATTAAAGGAAATAACATCAAGGAGAGTTGGCAGTGAGATCAGTTCTAAAATCTGTATTGTCTGACTCCCCACTGGGGTATCTCACCTGCAGGACCATATTTGTTTAATCTCTATTCAGAAAAGATGATGAATCCCATGTGGGGAAAGGGAGGCCAAGAAAGGATTCATTCATTCCCTAATGAGTGAGACCAAAACTTCAAACCTGTAGGTACCACACAGCTCTTTTCCCCCCAAACCCCATAGCTATTTAAACTTGCTCCAACTTTCAAGAATGCAACTAATGATCATCTGTTATTACTGGAGCATGACTATAAGAGCATCACCCTGTTTCCAGGCCACCAAAGTAACCTTTAAAACTACATCTAATGCTCTTCCTCATTAAACCCTAACACAAGTCATAGTCTTATTCTATTCCCAGTTATGTTTAAAGTTCCCTCTTAGTTGATGTCTCCCAGAGCTCTCACTCTTCAAGTACCACATACCCCTTTATCCCACTGTTATAGAGAGAAAATGGAAGTGCCCGTGTCTAGGGGTCATATCAGGGGGATAGTTGATGACTGTGGATGCTCGCTGGGTTAAGTATGCAATGTATGCCTGAGGGATGGAACTTCCATACAAAACAAGTTTTCAGAAACTAGCAGAAAACACCACCTCCAACTCATGTCAGGTCAGTGGCTCAGTCGTGTCCAACTCTTTGTAACCCCATAGACTGCAGCACTCCAGGCTTCCCTGTCCATCACCAACTCCTGGAGCCTGCTCAAACTCATATCCATCGAGTCGGTTTTGCCATCCAACCATTTCATCCTCTGTCATCCCCTTCTCCTCCTGCCTTCAATCTTTCCCAGCATCAGGGTCTTTTCCAATGAATCAGTTCTTTGCATCAGTTGGCCAATGTATTGGAGTTTCAGCTTCAGCATCAGTCCTTCCAATGACTATTCAGGATTTCCTTTAGGATTGTCCAACTCATGTAGGACAAAATTATCTGTAGTTAGGATGTAGTTTACACCCAACCAGTTGTCAAAAGTACCTATGCTGCTGCTGCTAAGTCACTTCAGTTGTCTCCGACTCTGTGCAATCCCATAGACGGCAGCCCACCAGGTTCCCCTGTCCCTGGGATTCTCCAGGCAAGAACACTGGAGTGGGTTGCCATTTCCTTCTCCAATGCATGAAAGTGAAAAGTGAAAGTGAGGTCGCCCAGTCGTCTCTGACTCTTAGCGACCCCATGGACTGCAGCCTACCAGGCTCCTCTGTCCAAGGTGCCATTGCCTTCTCCAAAAGTACATATAAGTAACCATTAAAGAAGAGTAAGAAAAGTAGTGAATCCCATACATTGGTTCATGAAGCAGTCATCA
Organism: Cervus canadensis; assembly: GCF_019320065.1. NCBI lineage: Eukaryota > Metazoa > Chordata > Mammalia > Artiodactyla > Cervidae > Cervus > Cervus canadensis. Next base: position 42,688,425 of record NC_057398.1, on the reverse strand, counting down.
GTGGGCTGTAGAAAACCACCTGGGGAACTTGGAATAGATACAGATTTCTGGATCCACTACCTCCAAAGACTCAGATTCAGAGCATCCAGAAATCAGTACGCTTACCAAGACTCCAAAGAGACTCTTCTGTGTATGTTTCATAGCTTCCAGACCAGTGATATCTGTGAACACTCACTAAGGCAGTCATGGCCGAGGTGAATTCATCAGCCTCCTCTGGGCCTGGTGATGAGATGGACAGTCTATAATTTCTCCAGAGCCTCAGCTGCAAACCACACAACAGTGCCCAAGAAAGGGACCCTGTGTGTGTTTATTTGCAGGCAGCATGCCACACTATCAGATTGTTTTCAGCATATTGCTCTCCAGCCTGGAAGGTCACGACAATTTTCTTTGATCTGACACAAGATTTTTACTGCTGTTTTTCAAAGAGTCGAACAAAAGTTGTAAAGGCACAGAGTAAATGTGTGTTACCAGAGGTGTGAATGAAGAAAGATTTTCTAGCTAGAGTGTGATGAGTATCCAGAGTTCAAGGACTTCTTAAAGGTCACAACTTAGAAGAGCCTGTGATTCAGATTCTTCCTCCAAATGTCCTTCTGTGTTCAAATTTTTTCATTGTCCTCCCATCTTATTCACTCCAAGATGGTAACATAAGGAGGCAGGCAGGCTAAAGATGAGGCATTGGTGTGGGGAAATTCTGTATCTGTGGCTCCATAAACTTAGAGGGAAATAGGTGGAGTCTCTACATCCTTTTTTCTAGGCCTGCCTCCTTCTCCTTTATGGGGCATGTTCCCATTGGGGACCCAAAATAATAAGTGCACTGAGAGGTGTGAGGGTGGAGAAGCAGAGCAGTTTAATGGTGGAAAGGAACTGTGAGGGCAAGGTGCATAGCTTGCAGTTTTAAGTATGGTAGCCTTAATCATAATGTGACTTTCAGCAAAGGCTCCAAAAGATAAAAATATGAAGCTTGCAGATACTGGAGGAAAGCTGTTCTAGGTAGAAGAAACCACAAGTGCAAAAGCCTGAGATGCCAAACTTGAGGAACAAGGATCCTAAGGTGGTTAGAATGGAGTGAGGGGAAGAGAAAGGTAGAGAAAATGCTATCTGTGCAGTAATGGGTTTGGACAAGGAGCAGATCATGGAGAGCATCACAATACAGTCTATGGACTCTAATCCTTGTTGGACAGGTTTTTACCACAGGTTTAGCATAATTTATGCTTTAAATAGATCACTATGACTGCTGTCTTGAGAACAGACTTAAGGGAAGCAAGGACAGAAGCAGGGAGACTAGTTAGGGGGCTACTGGAACAACCCTAGTGAGACATGCTGACCGCGGCAGTGGTGAAAAGTGGTGGAGTTCCGGATATATTCTGAAATTAGAATCAGTGCTGTTTTCTGATAAATTAGAAGTGAGGTATGAGCAAAAAAGAGGAGTCAAGGATGAATCTTGGTCTGAGAACTAGATGGAAGAATTTCCCGTTATCTTAAAGGAAAAAGACATGCAGAGACAGATTTGGGAAGAAGTATCAGGAGCTAGGGCTTCCCTGGTGGCTCAGTAGTAAAGACTATGCCTGCCAGTGCAGGAGACATGGGTTCAGTCCCTGGGTGAGGAAGATTCCCTGGAGAAGGAAATGGCAACCCACACCAGTGTTCTTGCCAGGAGAATCCCATGGACAGAGGAATATGGCAGGCTACAGTCCGTGGGATCACAAAGACTCAGACACAACTGAGCGACTAAAACAACAGCAATTGTTTTTTTACAAACAACAATAACAACAATCAAGAACTGAGTGACATACATGTTAACTCTGAGATGACTATTAGATATCCAAGTGGAGATACAGAAAATGCAGGCTGGTGTGTACAGCCAGCACTCAAACTATTGCATAGTAAGCAACAAATATTAGCTCTTATTATGAAGATTTGAGAATTCAAGTTCTTCACCCTTTTATTATGTTTCCATACACTGTGGATACTATTCAAGAAACATCACTTGAAAATAAATTCAATCCCCACGTCTTTCCCACAGTCACTACACTAGTTCAAGTTCATAATCTCTTAAACAGTTGCCTCCTAACTAGTTTCCATATCTTCCCCTTCCCATCCACTCTCACAACTTTCAACAACTTCAAAGCATTTCTCTACTCTTGGCAGTCTCCTGCATGGACGCTTTCAAATATGCCCCATGCTTAATAAATAAAAGGAAAGATGACTTCATCTAGGCATTCAAAATCCTCCATAAATTGGCAGTAAACTTCCTTGCAGTATTCTTTCTACTTTTGTGTATGTTTGGAAAATGTTGTAATAAAAGTTTAAAACAAATGTATGAGAGAGATTAAATTATTAATTCTAAGGAACACAGTCCTAGAGAAGAAGCACAGAGAATGACTTTGGGACGCAGGAAGTGGTTTTATCTTTTTAAGCTGGAGAAAACCAACAAAGGAGATGCGGAAAGAAGGCTAAGGGGCAGAGGAGGGAAGTGAGAGAAAGCAAGACCTCAAGATTCTCAGCAAAGGAAAGGCCAAGTTGTCTCCCTACAATAGAAAAGAGAAAAAAAAGAGGAAATTGGGGTTGGTGTTGAGGTGGAAGAAATTTGACACAGCCATTCAGTCTCCAGAGAGAACAATGGTGGAAAATCCGCACATACTCAAAAAATACCAAGGGCCTGGCAGAAGCTAGGTTGCATGGTTTTATAGAAGATCCCCCCAGATACAAGACATCCGCATTGTCTCTGGCGGTTTCAGCACTCTGCACAAAGAGGTGCATTATTTGCGGATTTGGAACTTGTCAAACCCATTTAGAGGTAGTTTCCTTATTCTTTGTTCGTATATTTGTTTTTATAATAAAGAGATGTTTATTGTCTCTTGGATAAAACCATACAGATGGCTTTACCTTTTACCAGTGCCCAAGGCAGGTTCTGCCCATGGTACATTATTAATCCCCAAAGATCACACTACTCCTCCCAACCTAGCATGTATAATAATAATAAGTACCAAGCCTCCTTATCCTCTAAATAGGTCAGTTCTTACCAGCACGGTTCCTGGTGGGTGTAACCTCACCAATACATTTTTTCCCCCATAACTCCTAGGATAATTGATAATATTAAGTCCTTGGTTCCTATTCCTGCTTTCTTATCTAGATTGGTCTCTAAAGCAAAAAATAGCTGCCAGTAAATGTTCTTAGTATTGTTCCTATTGCCCAAACCTCCTTTTGGACAGTAGGCAATTTTTTTCTGCCTCTATTTCTCACAGTGTCCTTTGGACTCTTTTTTCTCCCCAGTTAGATGCTTTAAAACCCCATTAAAATCCCTTGCCACAAACCTTCAGAATTCACAGAAATGGTGCCCCAAATACCAGATATAAATTTCTTCCAAGCTTTGAATGATTACAGTTGGCTAAGAGATGCTCACTACAGGGGTCTTTACTACACAAAGAAATTAGCAAGTCAGTCTTAGTTATCCTTAAGAAGGACCTTGTGGTGTGGAGAGGCACCTCGGCTGACTCTTCTTGGGGAAGGAAGAGGTACAGAATAACAAATTAGATATACTGGCATCCGGTTACTCAAGGACCTGGTTCATAGCCATCCAGAGAAACTGCCACTTCCTTGTTGTTTATGGGCTCCAAGACCTCTATCATCATGGAAATTTCCTGCATTTATGAAAAGTCTCTAGGAAAGCAGAATGGCGAAGTCCTATCTGTGCTGGGCTGAACGCTATTGTTCTATCTGAAAATGCTGAATTTGCTAATTAAATACTGGGTGTAAATTAGATTCCCAAGGAACAATTTTTTTTTTTTTTGCATGAAACAATTTAACATATAAAAGAAAAAAAAAAACTGTTCTTCACATGATATTGGATCTATAAAAGATTTTGCATTGAGCCTAGCACATAGCAAGTGCTCAAAGATACTAGACTTCCAGCAAACTGAATTTGGAGAATAAAAGTAGGCATGCATGAAACTCCAGAGATTCTAATAATGTTCTGTTTCTTGACTTAGGTTCTGGTTACACAGGTGTGTTCAGCCTTTAAAAAATCATTGACTTGTTTATGTATGATCTCCATACTTTTCCCTATTCCAAAGTTTTTCATGGGTTTCTTTACCAAATAAGTGCAGGAAGAAAGAAGGAGTCCTATTTTCTATGATAACAGTAGCTTATATTTATCCTTTATAACACAATTTAAATTACATAATTATTTATGGAAGTTGTGTGATTATTTGCTTAACATCCATCTCTCCTGCTGGATTGTATATATCAAGAACCAGAAGTTCTGTCCTTTTTTTCATCATTATGTTTCTAGCATTGAGCAAGATGCCTAGTCCATAGTAGATGCTCAACAAAAATTTGTTGAATGAGTGATCTGATTAATGATTAAATCTGAAATCTAGCATTAATTTTAGTTGGATTAAAAGTTAGATGATACCTTGGATAAGACATATACCTGTGTCCCTGATGCATAAGGAATAAATGAGACAGAAAAAAAGTTTTTAAGATGGCTCTCCATTTCTATATGTGTAAATTGCTGAAAATAAATGTCAGACTGCTTTGTTCTTATTTTTATGGTATACAGTTTTTCATCTTAGCAGCGGTTGCTACATTGCTTTCCCTCATTTTAAGTATATTAGTGAATCTTCACATTTATATGTAATAAACTTTTATGATAAGGTCACAAAAGACCCATGGGAAGAATAAATGAAATATAAAAGTCAAAACCTGGCATTTTAATAACAATAAAAAATACAAAGAATCAGCCTATGCCTAGGAGAGAAAAAGTACCCAGTAAGCAGCAAATGAAGAGAGGAGAAAGACTTTATGTCAGAAGAGGCAGAAGCAAGGCAAGATGAAGGCATTTTAACAAGAGTTTCAAAGAGCTGAGAGAAAAATTGTCTTTAGTTGACTGGATGTGAATATGGAGAGAGAGGACCAAAGGGGTCCATTTAGGAAGACATTGTGGTTGCTGTTTTTCAGTGGCAAAGTCGTATCCGACTCTTTGTGACCTGATGGAATGCAGCACTCCAGGCTCCTCTGTCCTCCACTATCACCCAGAGTTGGCTCAAATTCACAGCCATTGAGAAAGGTGATGTTATCTAACCATCTCATCCTCTGTCGTCTCCTTCTTCTCCTGCCTTCGATCTTTCCCAGCGTCGGGGTCTTTTCCAATGAGTCAGTTCTTTGCATCAGATGGCCTAAGTATTGCAGCTTCAGCTTCAGCATCAGTCCTTTCAATGAATATTTAGGGTTGATTTCCTTTAGGATTGACTGGTTTGATCTCCTTACAGTCCAAGGGACTCTCAAGAGTCTTCTCCAGCACCACAATTCAAAAGCATCCATTCTTCAGCGCTTAGCCTTCTTTAGGCACTAACTCTCACATCTGTGCATGACTACTGGAAAAACTAGCTTTGACTATATGGATCTTTGTCAGCAAAGTGATGTCTCTGCTTTTTAATATAAACACAGGCCCAGGTGAAAATCTGGCAAAAGACAAGGCTTGAGGCAGAGAGTCTGCTTTAAGATCCCCTCCTTTTGCATTTCAGGACATCCCACCAGCAAACTTACCTACCACCAAATGCCCACTGTCCCCAGGCTGCTGACTGTCTTCCCTAACCTCCCTAATTAACCCCTCATCCCTAGGTAATGGGCTTACCTGGTGGTTCAGACCATAAAGTATCCATCTGCAATGCAGGAGACGCACGTTTGATCCATGGGTCAGAAAGATCCCCTGGAGAAGGGAATGGCTACCTACACTGGTATTCTTGCCTGGGAAATCCCATGGTCAGAGGATCCTGGTGGACTATAGCCCATGGGTCACAAAGAGTTGGCCATGACAGAGCAACTAACACTTTCACTTTTCCTTAGATAATAGCTCTTATTCCTGGCATTTTTTTCTCCTCATAGAACCTCTGTTAAAACAGAATAGTCCTATGTCTATGCCAAGATTCAAGTTCTTTTTCCATTTTTTTTTTCTTTTTCCATTTTAAAAATTATTTCATAATGTTCTTTTAACGTTAAGATTTTTAAATAAAAACTTTATTGAGATGTAATTCACATACCTGTAATTCACCCATTTATACTGTATATTTCAATTGTTTTTTTTTACTATAGTCACAGAGTTGTATAATCATCACAGTCACTTAATCATCATGTCAGAAACAAACTCTGTACCCATTAACAGTCATTCTCATTTCTCCCCAACCCCTAAGCTGAAGCAACCACTAATCTACTTTCTGTCTCTGTAGATTTGCCTGTTATGAACATTTTATGTGAATGATACTCTATAATATGTGGTCTTTTTTGTTAGGCCTTTTTCACTTAGTATAGTATATATGAGGTTCATCTACTGTGTAGAATATATCAGTACTTCATTCCTTTTTATTGCCAAAGAATATTCCATTGAGTGAATATACCACATTCATTCATCTATTCATTATTTTGCTTTTATTTTTGTCCCATTCATTATTTCCACTTTTTTACTTATGAATAATGCTGCTATGAACATTTGCACTGTTCTTTCATAGGAACTTAGATGCAGAAGGAAGTTTAGCAGTTAGCTAGTCTAATCTCCATTCCGCTCTTCAGTTACATGATACAGCAAGAAACAAATGTCGAAAGATGTGAGAGCATAAGCCTGAGCCCTGCTTCCTGCGCCTGTAACTACACGACTGACCACTTAGTGAACTCAGACACATGCCCTCACTATCTCAGTTCCAAATAGCTTCTTACTTCACCTTCTATTTAAGTTCTCAGTTGAACCTGCCTGAAACGATGGTTTTCTTCTGGTATTATTAATACCTCTAGAAATAGGCTCCTTGCACAGGCTTCCTCAGACTCCAGCACATTCACTCAAATCCAACATCTAATAAAAATGACCTTTCTACACTGAAGTACAAGTGATGCTGATACTGCCCCTTTTATCAATCTGATGTTCTTCTCTGTCTTTGTTCCTTAGCATTTTTATTCAGTCATGCATTGCCTCACACTGCTCAAATGAGAAAATGTTCTTTCTCCATCTCCTCGAGAAATCCAAGATTTCTCTGTTGTTAGTGGTATTTGAATGCTATGTTAATCTGTAGCAACCCAAGGTTTCCCTGTTTTACATTAATCTATTGGCCAGTGTTAATCTGAGACCCTTTCTCAGCTTTTCAGGTTAAAAATGTTTTTTTAAAAAGCTGCTTTTTAGCTTTTGCACAACAAAGGAAACTATAAGCAAGGTGAAAAGACAGCCCTCAGATTGGGAGAAAATAATAGCAAACGAAGAAACAGACAAAGGATTAATCTCAAAAATATACAAGCAACTCCTGAAGCTCAATTCCAGAAAAATAAATGACCCAATCAAAAAATGGGCCAAAGAACTAAACAGACATTTCTCCAAAGAAGACATACAGATGGCTAACAAACACATGAAAAGATGCTCAACATCACTCATTATCAGAGAAATGCAAATCAAAACCACAATGAGGTACCATTACACGCCAGTCAGGATGGCTGCTATCCAAAAGTCTACAAGCAATAAATGCTGGAGAGGGTGTGGAGAAAAGGGAACCCTCTTACACTGTTGGTGGGAATGCAAACTAGTACAGCCACTATGGCCGAACAGTGTGGAGATTTCTTAAAAAACTGGAAATAGAACTGCCATATGACCCAGCAATCCCACTCCTTGGCATACACACCGAGGAAACCAGATCTGAAAGAGACACGTGCACCCCAATGTTCATCGCAGCACTGTTTATAATAGCCAGGACATGGAAGCAACCTAGATGCCCATCAGCAAACGAATGGATAAGGAAGCTGTGGTACATATACACCATGGAATATTATTCAGCCATTAAAAAGAATTCATTTGAATCAGTTTTAATGAGATGGATGAAACTGGAGCCCATTATACAGAGTGAAATAAGCCAGAAAGATAAAAAACATTACAGCATACTAACACATATATATAGAATTTAGAAAGATGGTAATGATAACACTATATGCAAAACAGAAAAAGAGACACAGATGTACAGAACAGATTTTGAACTCTGTGGGAGAAGGCAAGGGTGGGATGTTTCAAGAGAACAACATCGAAACATGTGTATTATCAAGTGTGAAACAGATCACCAGCCCAGGTGGGATGCATGAGACAAGTGCTCGGGCCTGGTGCACTGGGAAGACCCAGAGGGATCGGGTAGAGAGGGAGGTGGGAGGGGGGATCAGGATGGGGAATACATGTAAATCCATGGCTGATTCATGTCAATGTATGACAAAACCCACTACAATATTATAAAGTAATTAGCCTCCAACTAATAAAAATAAATGAAAAAAATAAATAAAAAGCTGCTTTCTAAACCTAAACTCTTGAGACCTCTTACCCACTAGGTGGTTTCCAGGGCCCTGACTATCTAAATCAGTGTTCTGCAAACTGGTGTATTCATTCAAATACATAAAGAGTTTTCAGGAAGCACATATTAAGTTTTCAGTGCACAGTTGCAGCAGGATCGATTTCTAGGTCTTTAATTTCCGTTTAAACTCGCTCCTCATCGACAAGGGTGAGAACACGGCTGCTCAAGCTGAGTTTTCCTAGACTGCTAATTATCCCTGTCCAACTTCACAAAAGAAAAACTCACCTCTCATCCATCCTAAACTTACTTCAATGCATTGCCCAGAGTGTTAAAAAAAAAAAAAAAAAACCTCCAGGACCCTAAAAATATGACAATTAAATATTGTGTTTGTGATCAGAAAGTGAGTGTCTCTAATGAACTAGGGAAAAGAATAGTCACAAATCAGGTGGTTTTCAATTTTTTTATTTCTACAACATTGAAGATATTGATGGATCATTAAGATTATTTTTAGTGAATAAGAAATATTGAGTGCTATTGATATAATCCTCCTTTCTGTTCCATCCGCCTACTTATGAATGCAGTTTCTCAATATTTATACCTGTAAAAAATAAGAATGGGACTTCCCTGGTGATCTAGTGGTTAAGAATCTGTCTACCAATGGAGGAGACACGGGGTCGATCCCTATTCAGGAAAGACTCCACATGCTACAGAGCAACTAAGCCCCTGCACCACAACTACTGAAGCCTGCGCACCTAGAGTCCATGCTCCACAACAGCAGAAGCCACTGCAGGGAGAAGCCCGTGTACCGCAGTGAAGAGTAGCCCCCACTCTCTGCACTGAGGAAAGACCACACACAGCAACGAAGACCCAGCACAGCCAAAGAAAACAAATCTTAAAAAAAAAAAAAATGTAGCTTACACAGGAGGTAAGTTATCTCCACCCAAGAATATAGAAATAAATTGAGAAAATAAAATAACCTCGTCTGTTTTATCAAGATATGCATTTGTAATTCTATTGAATACTTATCAAAATGTGTAATATATTTGCATTGTTTCAACCAATTCTATAGTAGAAAATTACTATAGAGAATAATAATTCAATTTATTTTTTTTTCATTTATTTTTATTAGTTGGAGGCTAATTACTTTACAATACTGTAGTGGGTTTTGTCATACATTGACATGAATCAGCCACGGAGTTACATGTATTCCCCATCCCAATCCCCCCGCCCACCTCCCTCTCTACCCGATCCCTCTGGGTCTTCCCAGTGCACCAGGCCTGAGCCTTGTCTCATGCATCCAGCCGGCTGGTGATCTGTTTCACCCTAGATAATATACATGTTTCGATGCTGTTCTCTCGAAACATCCCACCCTCTCCTTCTCCCACAGAGTCCAAAAGTCTGTTCTGTACATCTGTGTCTCTTTTTCTGTTTTGCATACAGGGTTATCATTACCATCTTTCTAAATTCCATATATATGTGTTAGTATACTGTAATTGTCTATAATTAAATTTAATACAGACTTTTAACACCTAGACCTTATGCTGGTACATAAAACAAATATTTTTAATTTATTTTAAGAAAGAAAATTATGACAATAATTGAAATATTTGAATAGTAATATTATTTTATATTTAGATAAAATTCAGTGGGGGTAGTAATTTGTTATTTCAAGAAGAAAAAAACTGTAAAAACTCCTGACCATTAGAAATGTTCATGCAATTTTTTAATATTTAATCACTATAATATTAAAATTCAAATGAGTGTGGTGGAAAGGATGACATAATAACTTTGTATTTCCTGAGATTTTCCTTTATTAAAAACATGTTTTGTTTTACTTAATTGAGAATAATTATAATAGCTACTTTAAAATCATTGTCTATTAGTTCTAACATCTGTTTAATCTCAGGGTATGCTCTGCTTCATGTTCTTTTCTTTTGAGAATATGGTTTATTCACTTGGTCCTTCATGTAAAATGTAACTTGGATTTCTATGCTGAACATTATGAATACCATTTTATGGGAAATCTAGATTCTGTTATTTTTCTCCAAAGAGAAAATCTGTTTTAGCAGGTTTTTGTCTGGGCTGGGCTTGAATTGCAAACGCCATTTCTTATATTTCACCTCTGGTCTCTTTTCAGATCTTTTTTGTGTTTAAGCTGGCTACTTTGAGTCTGCTCTGCCCATGTGTAGTTCAAGAGTCAGTCAGAGATGTGTGTAGATAGCATTTGGGGATCCCATCTCTGGTTTTTTTCCTTAAAGAATGTACCTACTCTCTTTAGTATTTATAGTTTCCTAACTTCAGTTTTCTTATTCCCAGACCTGAAAGACTAAGTTTTATCACAAGTGCTGTTGCCACATGCAAACTGTACTTAGCTCCAATCTAAACACCACAGAGACAGAAATTTATTTATATATAGTCTTCCTTCTCCAGACAAACATGAACTTCCCACCAGTGTCAGTATACTTCTGCTTGTTTTCCAGCACCTTCATATCCTGGGGTTCTTTGCTTGGTTGTTGTTTGTTTGTTTGTTTTTATTTGTTTGTTTTAGTGTTGGGTCCAGATTTTGCAGCTGTTTTCTATATAGGTGGAAGTTAAGTGGTCATCCAGTAGCGTCTTGGTCATCATACCAGAAACCAGAATCCAATTCTGTTTTAAAATATCGATTAGCATTTATGATAAGCTAGGAATGAAATCCTTTACCACTATTTAAACTCAGGAAAAAATCTAGACATCAACCTTATCAAGTAAAAAGATGTTGTTTTTTTCAAGGCTGTTGTATCAGAAACTTCTTCTGTACAATTTCAGATTGTCCAGCCTCCCTTGACCTTGCTCTCACCACCACTGTGGCCACCGGCTCTGCTGAGGTTCTGACCGATTCATACAGCTGAAGCCTGACAGAGCCTCATCTCTGCCTCTGCCTGGTGCCTCCTGCATTCCATCCTGTGGACCAGCAGGAGCCCACATGTGCATGACCCAGAATTTGGGGAAGTTAAGACTCTGTGGGTAAAACTTGGACAGATGGTATGGGTGGAATGCAATGAACAAAGTTTCTTTCTTCCCCAAGAGTAATTATCCTAGGTTGCAGTTATCAAGGTTTGCAGAGCCAGTCCACAGAATCAAGCAGGTAGGTTCTTAGTAAATGGCAACTCGGTAATTCATTGTTGTGTTGGCTTTCCCTCTTTTCCTGGTTCACACCCTTTTCCCTCACTCCTTTTCCCCCAGGATGGCATGTAATACAGAGGTAGCATGGAAGCTTTGTTTCCTGGAGTAGCCAAATCAAGAAAGAAGTAGATGAACCTCACCTTTAGTCCCAAGGGCAGAGATTCAATTATCTGCTCATCACATATGATTGCTGGTCTTCTGAGCACTCCTGTAACTCTAACATATAGCAAATGTCACTAACCTAGTCTTACCATGCTCTGAAAACTCACACAAGTTTCAATGATTCACTTTGCTCATCTGGAAAGATTTTATATCTGTTCTATGACTTTGAAAGAAACATAACACCTTCTAGGCCCAGAGCCACTAGAAGGAGTACATCCTAAAGACACAGGAGAGCCTTGAAACCTGACTTTTCAGTCTTTCTTTTTTCCCCTTTCCAAAAATTGTTCCCCTTCTGTCTTATTTGTGGGACAAAGAATAAGGCCTCTGTGGTAAATGTACAGAAAAAGGAAGTTGGCATTCAAACTCCACATGTTCCATCAGACGAGCTCTTTTTAATACCTTAGCGATTTCCTGCTGTCAGTCATGTGAGTTTCAATAGCTACATTCAGCTATCTTGTTGACGGGACAAACAGCAGGACCAGAGCCAATGAGTGAACAATGAAGAGAAGGAATTGTACTCCAGTATAAGGAAGAACCTTCTAATGACTGGTGCGGTTAAGCAAGCAGAGAGAATGACTGCACTATGGGATGGAAGAGCCACACGGAGGTTGTGTAAGTACCTGTTTGAAACGCTTTGGGGCAGTGATACTCAAGCTTGAGCCTCCAGAGTGTCTGATTTAATCATCTGAGGTAACTTGAGAATCTGCATTTCTAACAAGTGTCCAGGTAATGCTAAGAATGCTGGCTTCAGGACCATCCTTTGAGAACTACTGTAGGGATATTCTGATTAGATAACCCCTAAACTGATCTGCAGGACAGTGTAGCAGTTAAGGGCACAAGCTTTAAAATCAGATTAGACCTAGATTTGAATCTCAGTTCATCTGTATTCTAGCTGTGGGTGTTTAAGCAGGTTACTACCCCTGCTTCCTCTTCTGTATACAGGCACATCTCATTTTACTTTGCTTCATTTTATTACATCTCACATATATTCTGTGTTTGACAAACTGAAGGTTTGCATTTAATAGCAACTCCGCCTAAAGCAAGTCTATTGGTGCTACTTTTCCAATAGCATTTGCTCACTTCATGTCTCTGTGTTACATTTTGGTAAGTCTCACATTATGTCAGACTTTTACATTATTATTACATTTATTATGATGATCTTTGATGTTACTATTGTAATTGTTAGGGGTCACCACAAAACATGCCACTATTAGACAGCCAATTTAATGGATAAACGTTGTGTGCCTTCCAACTGCTCCAATCACTAGACTTCCCTTCTCTCTCTCCCCCTTCTTGGGCCTTCCTACTCCCTGAGATACAACAGTATTAAAATTAGGCCAATGAATAACCCTACCATGGCCTCTAAGGATTCAAGTGAAAGGAAGAGTCACACATCTCTCACTTTAAATCAAAAGCTAGAAGTGCTTAAGCTTAATGAGGAAGACATCTCAAAAACTGAGACAGACCAAGAGCTAAGTCTCCTATGCCAATTAGCCAAGTTGTGAAAGCAAAAGAAAAGTTCTTGAAGGAAATTAAAAGTGCTACTCCAGTGAACACACAAATAACAAGAAAACAAAACAGCCCTGTCACTGATATGGAGAAAAATTTATTGTTCTGGATATAAGATTGAACCAGCCACAACATTCCCTTAAGCCAAAGTCTAATACAGAGCAAGGTCCCAACTCTCTTCGATTCTATGAAGGCTCAGAGAGGCAAAGAAGCAACAGAAGAAAAATCTAAAGCTAGCAGTGGTTGGTTGAAGGAAACCAGGGTAACCATGAGGATTAAGGAAAGAAACTATCTTCATAATATAAAAATTCTAGGTAAAGCAGCAAGCGCTGATGTAGAAGCTGCAGCAAGTTATCCAGAAGATGTAGCTAATGTAGTTAATGAAGATGGCTCAACAGACAACAGACTTTCAGTGTAGATGAATTAGCTTTCTATTGGAAGAAGATGCCATTTAAGACTTTCATAGGTAGAGAAATGTCAGTACTTGGCTTCAGAGATTCTAAGGACAGGCTGACTCTATTGTTAGAAGCTAAAGAAGTTGGTGACTTTAAGTTGAAGTCAATGCTCACTTACTATTCTGAAAATCCTAGGGCCCTTAAGAATTATGCTCAATCTTCTTTCCCTGTTAGTATGGTTAGTATAAATGAAACCACCAAACTTGGATGACAGTACATGTGTTTACAACATGGTTTGCTGAATATTTTAAGCCCCCTTATTAAGATCTGAAGTGCCAATACTTTGGCCACCTGATGCAAAGAACTGACTTGTTGGAAAAGAGCCTGATGCTGGAAAAGATGGAAGGCAAAAGGAGAAGAGGGCAGCAGAGTATGAGATGTTTAGATAGCATCATTGACTCAATGGACATGAATTAGAGGAAATGCCATGAGATAGTGAAAGACAGGGAAGCCTGGCATGCTGCATGGGATCACAAAGAGTTGGACATGATTTAGTGACTGAACTACAACAACACTGAGACCTACTACTCAGAAGAAAAAGATTCCTTTCCAAATATTACTGCTCACTGACAGTGCACCTCATCACCCAAGAGCTCTGATAGAGATGTACAATGAAATCAGTGTTGTTTTCATGCCTGCTAACACAGCATCCATTCTGCGGCCCATGGGTCAAGGAGTCATTTCAACCTTCAATTCTTAGTATTTAAGAAATACATCTTGTAAGGCAATAGCTGCCATAAATAAGGATTCTTGTGATGAATCTGAGAGAAGTCAATTGAAAACCTTCCAGAAAGGGTTCACCATTCTAGATGCCATTAAGAAAGGTCATGATACATGGGAAAAGGTCAAAATATCAACATAAACAGAAATTTGGAAGAAGCTGATTCCAGCCCTCATGGATGACAATGAGGGGTTCAAGACTTCATTGGAGGAAGTAAGTGCAGATGTGGTGGAAACAGTAAGAGAAGTAGAATGAGAAGTGGAGCTTGAAGCTGTAACTGAATTGTTGCAATTTCATAATAAAACTTTAACAGATGAGGAATTGCTTCAGATGAGCAAAGAAGGTGGTTTCTTGAGGTGGAAGCTATTCTGGTGAAGATGCTGTGAAGACTACTGAAATGATAGAGGGGATTTCGAACATTACATAAACAGTTGATAAAGGAGCAATAGGTCTTAGGAATGGTAACTCCAATTTTAAAAGATGTTCTATGGGGAGTAAAATGCTATCAAGTAGCATTGATACTACAGAGAAATCATTTGTGAAGAGTCAATCAATGTATCAAAAATCTCTGTTGGCTTATTTTAAGATATTGTAACCCCCACCCTAATCTTCAGCAACCACCACCCTGATCAGTCAGCAGCCATCAATATTGAGGCAAAAGATCCTCCACCAATAAAACAACTGTGACTCACCAAAGGCTCAGATGATGGTTAGCATTCTTTAGCAATAAAGTATTTTTAAATAAGGTGTGCACATTGATTTTCTTAGATGTAACTCGATTGCACACTGAGCAGACTTCAGTATGGTACAAACATAACTTCTATATGTACTGGGAAACCAAAAAAAAAAAAAGTGACGTGCTTTTTTGCAATATTCCCCTTATTGAGAATGTCTAAAGCCAAACCCACAGTATCTCTGATATATCCTTCTGATTGGAAAATTGATAGGACTCACCTCACTGTTTAATTGCAGGGAAAAAAAATATATCAAAAGCAAGGTAGCCATTAATATCCTGTTACCTGCAGGAGCCATAATATGCCCTCTTACCTGACTATCATCTCTCTAGGAATAAATCGTTTCCTTTTCAGGACGCTGCTGCTGCTGCTGCTAAGTCACTACAGTCGTGTCCAACTCTGTGCGACCCCATAGACGGCAGCCCACTGGGCTCCCCCGTCCCTGGGATTCTCCAGGCAAGAACATTGCAGTGGGTTGCCATTTCCTTCTCCAATGCATGAAAGTGAAAAGTGAAAGTGAAGTCACTCAGTCATGTCCGACTCTTCGAGACCCCATGGACTGCAGCCCACCAGGCTCCTCTGCTCATGGGATATTCCACACAAGAGTACTGGAGTGGGTACCTAAGGACACCCATTTTCAGAGCAGAGCCACCCAGCCACAGGATAATCTACACACACCACATGTCAGGAAACTTTACTGGACCCCATTTATCTTCCCAGGAACACTACTATATCAGCATGTAAACATCACTTCAATTAAACTGACATTTGGGGGGAAATGGCTTCCTCTGTGCTAACAAATTAAAAGCAATCACCTGTCTACTCAGGAAAGTCAATATTGACCACTACAGGGGAATCACTGTAACCACATGAGATTTTCTAAAAAGAAAAACAAAGTGCTATTTAGATACCACACACAAACCAAATTTTCCTTTGAAGGGAAAAATCCAATGAAATCATTCCCCTTTTGATATCACTGGGCATTCCAGGTAGTTCTGGGATTCTAAAGCATCTCTGCTGACTGCAAAGGAAAACCTCCCCAAATGGGATTGTTCAATCATATCCTTCAAATGCGTTTGCCCACTGAATGACCACGCCAGCCTTTCCAAGCAGAAGAAGTGAATTTGTCATTTACTCCCCCACACTGGTCTCTCATCAACAAAGGGCAGACAATCCTCTGGGGACCAAAAACAGCCATTTGACTCTCCCTCTGGGTTTCATAACAAGAGCATTTGGATGGGTGAGGCCTCAAGGGACAAAGAACAGAAATAGAAAGCAAAAAAAAAAAAAAAAGTTGGCTCTGAAAGAAATAAGATCACCAAACAACTACAAGCTAACTCTTGTCCCCACAGTTCATTGCTAAAGCACACAAATTGGAATTCCCCTCTCCCCTGAACCCTCCCCATTCCCATGGGGTTCAGGCAGCTGAGGGAAGCCCTCGCCAAGACAGTATCTCTATGGAGATGGAGAAGGTTCTGGGAACTATGAATGCCCAAGAGAGATTCCTACTCCTTGTGAAGGCAGTTCAGCCAAGAACAGGGAAAGCTGGCGTCCACTTAGCTGACATTGAGGACGAACCATCTGTCAAACAAGATGACAGACACCTGGGTTCAGAAGCCCACGCTTGGCTCTGCCTTCAGGAAAGCTAGTCATAGACGAAGCACGTTTGGTTCTTAGGGGTGGGGCGTTGTGTGTCTTTTTAGGAGGAGGTACAGGGAAGCCTGAGAGGAGGGCTGCAGGGCTCTCCTGCTGATTTCCACACAATAAAAGTGAAAATTGAGGGAACAAGCACCCCAGTTTCCCACTCCCCCCCAAGAACCTTGGAGCACAGCAGCTATCCAGAGCATCGAGCATCCCCTTATTTGGCATCTATAAGGAAGTGAACGCAGCCCCCCCCACATCCTAGGGGGTCAGTTGCCTGAGAAACAGTATGAACAAGGTAAGCAGATCAGGGTCTTTTTATAAAGGGGTCCCCAACCTCTAGGATCTATTGCCTGATGATCTGAGGAGGAGCTGATGTAATAATAATAGAAATAAAATGCACAATAAATGTAATGCACTTGAATCATCCTGAAACCATCCCCACCCACCTCCCTGTCCCCTCTCCCACACCGATCCACGAAAAAAATCGTCTTCCACAAAACTGGTCCCTGGTACCAAAAATGTTAGGGATGGCTGTTTTATAACCTGTGGGTATTTCCACTTCCCAAAGTAGAACTTGGAGGTCAGGATGGCAGGAGAATATAGTATCTTACATTTGTTTAACACTGAGGATTTTACAAAAAGCCTCCATATCCAACTGAAGAATGTTTATGACACATCTAACAGATGTCAAGCAGTGTACCAGGCACTGTCGGAGCTATTACTTTGTTATAATTTTGATGCCCACCCTGTTAGCTAGTTGTTATTGTCAGAAAGGGAATCAGAGAAATGATGAGTTTGGTCCCAATTCAAATGTCTAAAGAGTATCAGTGGAATGAAATTTTGTGTTAAATCTATTATATCTCCTATGTTCAATATGTTGCCTCCAAGCCATTTGGCCATGGGCAACCTCAGAGGGGAATATTTCTGAGTCACATACTACAAGTTAAAGAGGCAGTGAGAAGAATCCACATTAACTGAGCATCTTGTGTGCTGAGCCCTTTCATATACTACCTGTATTGTATAACTATCTGTATACCCAGAGGCTGAATTATGTCCCCATTGAATTTGTATGTTAATGACCTAACTTCAAGTATAACTCAGAATGTGACTGCATTTGGAGGTGGGGCTTTTACCAAGGTAATTAAGGTAAAATGAGGTCTTCTGGGTGCGCTCTAATACGACACAACTGATGTCCTTATGGGCCTTCCTGGTGGCTCAGTCAGTAAAGAAAGTGAAAGCTGCTCAGTCGTGTCCAACTCTTTGTGACCCCATGGACAGTAGCCCACCAGGCTCCTCTGTCCATGGAATTTTCCAGGCAAGCATACTAGAGCGGGTGGCCATTTCACACTCCAGGGGATCTTCCCAACCCAGGGATCGAACCTGAGTCTCTTGTATCTCCTGCATTGGCAGGCAGATTCTTTATCATTGTGCCACATGAGAAGCCGCTATTTTCTGGATGTGATAGTAATAATGTTATCTGCAGCAACGTGGATGGACCTGGAGATAATTAAACTAAGTGAAGGAAGCCAAACAAAAACAAATATCATATGATATTGCTTATATGTGGAATATAAAACAAAAATACCCCACATTACAAATGAACTTATATATAAAACAGAAATAGACCCACAAAATGAAAGCAAAAACTTAGAGTTACTAAAGGGAAAGAGAGAAGGGAAAGATACATCATCAGTTCAGTTCAGTTCAGTTCATTCGCTCAGTAGTGCCCAACTCTTTGAGACCCCATGAATCGCAGCACGCCAGGCCTCCCTGTCCATCACCAACTCCGGGAGTTCACTCAAACTTATGTCCATCGAGTCAGTGATGCCATCCAGCCATCTTATCCTCTGTCGTCCCCTTCTCCTCCTGCCCCCAATCCCTCCCAGCATCAGTGTCTTTTCCAATGAGTCAACTCTTCGCATGAGGTGGCCAAAGTATTGGAGTTTCAGCTTCAGCATCAGTCCTTACAATGAATACCCAGGACTGATCTCCTTTAGGATGGACTGGTTGGCTCTCCTTGCAGTCCAAGAAGTTTGGGATTAACATATACATACTATGATATATAAGATAGATAACCAACAAGGACCTACTGTATAGCGTAGGGAACTATACTAAATATTTTGTATTAACCTATGAGGGAAAAACATCTGAAAAAAAAAATGTATGTATAACTGAATTATGTTTCTGTATAACTGAAACTAACACAACATTGTAAATCAACTATACTATAGCTTAAAAACGTTTTAATTAAATAAAAAAGAGGTTAGGATACAAACTGATGGGTAACCATCTTCAATCCAAGGAGAGAGGCCTTCAGAAACCAACTTTATTGCCACCCTGATCTCAGATTTCTAGCCTCCAGAGCTGTGGGGAAAGTGTCTGTTGTTTAAGCCACCAAGTCTGTGGTATTTTGTCTTGGTAGCCCTGGTAAACCAATATACTACCCCCATTTTATTTTTATAATATTTCTGTAAGTGTGGGTATAATATCCACTTTTAAGGTGATGAATCAGAGGCTTAGAAAGGTAAAGTCACTTTATAGAAGTCACACAACCAGCAGTGGTGGAGAAAAAAAAAAAATCTATCTGATTCTAACTTCTCTTTTTGATTTCCATCTAGCCCATCAGGCCACACTAGATTCTAACCTTGAAACTTCCTTTGTGCCCTACTTCAAAACATCAGGCTTGGAAATTCCCATGAAGATGAAAATATTAATGGAGAGCATCCCATAGAAACCTGTGCCTGGGATTTCAAAGGCATAAGACTGGTCAGGGCTACTGGAGTCTGATGACGTATAAATAACACCACAGTATTTGCCAAAAAGCCAGGAGACCAACTCCCTACTTTGAACCACAAGGCTTTTAAGCCTAAGAAAATTCTCACACTTTTCTTTCAGCAGAGGAGAATTTATCACATTTTCTGGGTTCAGAGGACACAAAGACTGATAATGGATTTTCAGCTGGAAAATCTCCCAAAGAACTCTTTACGTGTCTATCTGCTACCTTGTCAACATTAGTGGAGCGGGTAAAAATGCTTAGTTTGCAGACTACAGGATTCAAATGTGCCAAACAAAACAAGGCTTTCTTTACTCTTCTGTGATTCAACTTCTATTTCATGCACCACTTCTGCCTTTTGGCAGAAACCTCAATCTAGTCCCTTGAGGAAAAAGACATAGGTTCTTCAAGTTTAAAGAGTCATTTCCACATACCCGACTACCATCTTCCTTACGCTCAGAGAAGATGTCTATCCTACCGTCATTCTATCACAAGCACCTGGTTCTCACTGACACTTGCTGGAAAATCTCAGACTCCACCTGGTTTTCCAGTCCTTAGTCCGCAAGGAGTCTTTCTGTTTTCCTTCCTCCAGATCTCAAGGTACACAGGCCATCACTCAGCACATATGAGCCCCTCTTCAATGCCCCGAAGGGTTTCAGTGCTGGACAGAGCTGGGAATGGACCAGCCAGGAGTGAGGAGACTGAAATGCAGCATCGGGCCCATCAGCTGTGACGCTGTGCAAGACCCCTCTCTCCCTTACTCTCCCCCCGGCAGAGGCTTGGTGGCCATCTCCAAAAGGTGACCTTGACTCTCTGACTCCCAGGCCCTGATACCATCTCAGCCTAGAGAGAGAAGGCCAACACAGAGCCCTTTTTCAGGGAGACTGACCTTGCCTCTGAGGTCTCTTGCTCCCCATCTCACTCCCCTCTCTTCTGAGTTAGTCTCCAGGCCAGGGCCAGGACCCCTAGCGGCTCAATGCTTCCCTTAACAGTCTGTAGTTTTTGAGCAGGTTATTAAGTGATTGACTCTTGCAAACCAAAACCTCGGCTTTTAAGACCACTGTATCTGCTTTAAATATCAAGAACTCCTAAGGCTCTGATTTCTTGCCTCAAAAAAGTGAACATAATTATATCTGCTTTTACAGGGAAATTATTACAAGAATTGTTGTTTAGTTGCTAAGTCGTGTCTGACTCTTTTGCAACCCCATGGACTGTGGCCCACCAGGCTCCTCTGTCCATGGAATTTCCCAGACAGGAAGACTGGAGTGGGTTGCCATTTCCTCCTATAGGGGAATCTTCCCAACACAGGCATAGAACCTATGTCTCCTTCATCATAAGAATGAAGTGAGCCCATTTTGGAACACAAAGGCCAAGAATTTGATTCTCTGCTGCCTGTGCTTTGGAAAGTCCCTGTCCAATATAACCACTTTACTGAATGAAGGGAAGGTAGATCCAGGCATAGTAAGGAATTGCAAAGGGGAGAAAATGCTCAGGTATGTTATTCTACATCTTACCACTACCATATTGTATTATAACATTTTAAAATATAATAATACATCATATATATAATTATTATAATATCACATATGCTGTGCTTAGTCACTCCATTGTGTCCAACTCTTTGCGACCCCCTGGAATGTAGCCCACCAGGCACCTCTGTCCATGGGGATCCTCCAGGCAAGAATACTGGAATGAGTTGCCATTCCCTCCTCCAAGGGATCTTCCCAACCCAGGGATCGAACCTAGGTTTCCAGCATTGCTGGTGGATTCTTTACTGTCTGAATCAGGGAAGTCCAAGAATACTGGAATGGGTAGCTTATCCCTTCTCCAGGGGACTTTCCTGACTCAGGAATTGAACCAGGGTCTCCTGCATTGCAGGCAGATTCTTTGCCAGCTGAGCTACCAGGGATGCCCTTAATATCACATATTATATATTATGTATTATACTTCTCTGTCATTCATGAATGGAAGAATGTTTCCAGCCCTGTATTTCCTGCTAGACCAGACACCTCCAAAGAGAACAAAACCCTCCTTTAACAGAGTTACATACTTCACCCAGAAACACACACAGCTCTCTCCTTCATTTCATTCAGGTTTCTGTCAAAATGTCGCTCATCCTGTCTCTCAAACAGCACAACCCACACTCATCACCCTCTTTCTCTCATCCTCCTTTATCTTTCTTCATTGCTCTTATCACCTGACATGCATTACACATGTGTTTTTTTCTTATATGTATCTCCCCCACACACCTAAAATGTGAGCTCTGTGGGAGCATGCACTTTGCTCAGTGCCTTATTTCCAATGACTAGGACATTTCCTGCACATAATAGATACTCAGTGGCAGGGAAGGAAGGAGGGGACTAAATGGACTGGCTGACACCCTGCCTCCCTTGCATCTCAAATGCTACTTGCAAAGGCTTTAGCTCAAGAGAGTCTTTTTATTTTTTTTCCTACTTTCTTGTACTTATTTTTTCTTTTTATCTTTTTTTTTAAATTGAAGTATAGTTTATTCACAATGTGGTGTTAGTCTCAGGTTTACAGCAAAGTGATTCAGCTATACATACATATATATCTTTTTTTCTTTTTTGCATTCTTTTCTCTCATAGGTTGTTACAAAATGTGGAGTATGGTTCTCTGTGCCAACCAGGAGGTTCCTGTTGGTCACCTATTTATACATAGTAGTGTGTGTATCCCACAGAGTCTGGAGAGGAAGCTTCCTGGAGTTCACCCTCTGCCTTCTTTCAGGAACCAAAGCCCATGCTCTTCCTTTGCGTGTCTGCTACTCCCGCTGACTCAGGACAGTTCTTGAAACACTGCTTTCCCCAGACCGGCTTCCTCAGAGCTGCGTGCCCTTCAGGAGGGCTCTGTGCTTCCCCATTGCCTGCTCCGGCCACTTGGCAGGGCCACCCTAGAGCCACGTTTGTCTACTCTGCATCCCGGAATCTCGTGGAAAGAAAGAGCTGAGGGGGAGGGACTGCGGTCATCCAGGGAGGCAGCACCTCACTTCCTTCAGGTCTTGACATCTGCGTGTTGGTCCAGAGCTGGAGGAAGTAAAGCCACTACTACCCAGGACAGCCGGTCACCTGCCAAGAGGCAGGGCCTGCACGCCCTCCCTCCGCTGCTGCTGCTAAGTCGCTTCAGTTGTGTCCGACTGTGCTTCTTTCATCTTCTACTCACCCTCTACTAGCACACCTTCTTACTAGGTGTGCTTCATCTCCCCAGAATGACCTTCTCAAATCTCAACCTGGCCAACTTTTGCTCATTTTCAGGACTCCAAACAGATGTGGCATCCTCCAGACACCCACCCCCTCCTCAATCTGGGTTAGTCTTCCACCTTCCCAGGATCCCCTGGGTTCTGCTCCATCAGTATTTATTACTCAGCACTCTAGTGGCTCAGAGGGTGAAGAATCTGCCTGCAATGTGGGAGATCTGGGTTCAATCCCTGGGTTGGGAAGATCCCCTGGAGGCGGGTATGGCAACCCACTCCAGGATTCTTGCCTGGGGAATCCCATGGACAGAGGAGCCTGGTGGGCTACAGTCCCTGCGGTCACAAGGAGTTGGACATCACTGAGCAACTAAGCACAGTCCACTGTGATATAACCTACCTCCTCTCATCTGAGCAAGCCTACTGAAAACAAAAGTTCTAATTTGTTTGTACCTTCTCTCCCTCACCCAGAGTCAGACACACCATGAAAGAGTGAAATTTTTGCTCACTCATACATTCAGTCTCTAAATATTGAAGCAGGCATGGTACTTGGTACTGAAGGCAATAACACAAAGACAAATGAGATCTCTGTCCTCAAGGAGTCTGTATCTTAATGAGAGAGACAGATAATAAACATGTAGACAAATACTTGTAGATCAGTAGTAAGATCATAAAGAAAATAAGCAAGGTATTTTAGTCAACATCAGCAGAGTTGTCCAGTTTTAGGAAGAGGAATCAGAGGTGGCACAGGAGAAGGAATGAATGAAAAGATGGATGGGTGTGAGATTACAAACACTAGCTGAGATCAGGAAGCACTGGTCACTAAAGGCCCCTCTATCTTGGGAGAGTCTCTGACACCTGAGAATCCGGCCAACAGAAGAGGCTAAAGCCTGACACTGTACGGAGGTGACAGTGCAAATTAATTTACCCAGAGCTCCCCTGTCCAGTTGCTTATCTTTGAGGTTAGAGAGAAGACTATGGTCACTCCTATCAGAATGAAATGCAACCATTCCTGAGAGACCAGTATTGAAGCCCCGAGGCTGGCCTGGGGACACCATTAAAAAGAGCTGTGGAGCTCACATTGGAGCCCAGGGGGCACAGATGTAAACATTTAGTGATGACACCCTAGGAGACCAGTCACAGGGGTGTGTGTTGGGGAAGCAGGAGTGGAGGAGAGGCAGGTCACTGCTACAGGGGTGGGAAGGGTGAGTAGCAGGGCAGACAGGGAGGGTTTCTGGGATCTACTCTGCGTAGGGCTTGATGGGAAAGTGAACAAAATGGGGAGATAGGCAGGAATGTGTCCAGCAGAGAAAAAGGCCAGCAAGCATAAACGTGGAGTGAGGGGTGTCCAGGAGTGACCAGTGGTGTGGCAGAAGAGGACAGCTCTGCTAAAGGAGGCTGAGACCAAACTAGAACGTGTAGGGCTCCCCTGTGAGTCTAGAAGGCAACTCACAAAGGATACAGAAACACATTCAGTGTATACAGAGGCTTCCCTGGTGGCTCAGTGGTAAGGAATCCACCTGCCAATGCAGGAGACACGGGTTGGATCCTGGATCTGGGAAGATCCCACATGCTTCAAAGACAGAGCCCGTATTCCACAACCACTGAGCCTGTGCTCTAGAACCTGGGACCCGTTGACTACTAAGCCCAAGCCACAGGTACTAAAGCCTGTGCATCCTAGAGCTAGTTCTCTGAAATAAGAGAAGCCAGCCGCTGCAAGGAGAGGCCTGTGCACTGCAACTAGAGAGTAGCCCCTGCTCACCGCAACTAGAAAAAAAGCTCAGCAGCAAAGACCCAGCACAGCCAAAAGTAAATAAGTAAAATTATTTTTAAAAATTCAGATACAGCCTCTAGAAGAAGAGCCCAAGAGAATTCCCTGCCCTAGAAGGTGAGAACAGAATGGCTGGGCACTCTTTCTCACAGTGGGTATTCTAGCCTTAAGGACTACAACCCTCTGGAGGAGATACCTGGGAATCCAGAGAAAGGCAGGCAGGAATTGGGGTTGTTTTCTGGCTCATCCAGACCAACAAACACGGAGAGCCTTCCTGAGTTCCTGCCTCAGGTGCTGCTAACCTACTGAGACAGGGTTGCTGGGGAGCTTCATCCCGGAAAGGAGGGCTCCTCGATGGGGGCCCTCTCCCCGAGGTGCTGTCCTGTCCTGTGGGGCTTATGGAACATGTCCTGCCAACAGCAGGTGCATGGGACAGCCAGATGGAGTGCTCTTGTCAGCAATGGCACTTCCTGGGCCTCTAAAGAACCGAGCCCACACCCAACGGAGGTGGCATCTGGGTTCTCTGGTAAAAGGAGAAACGGCCCCTGGTTTTCCTTCCAGCTGTTCTGGACCTCCTCATGAAAGACTTCAAAATGCCAGGCCTACCACCACCCTGAATGGGAAGTGAATGCAGACATATGGCAGATGTAAGACTATTTCCTAATAATAAGTATTGATAATAGCCAACACACAGCAAGCGCTAACTCTGGGCCAGCGTGCACTTACACATGTACGTGTAAGTGCTTCTCTACGAGCTTGTTGGTTTATATTGAACAAAACAAGACCAGCTTTGATTTTCAGTCTCACCCAAGGCACCGTGCATCTGACACCCAGGTGATATCCCACCTTCTGGACCTGTGTGTGGGGAACACCTGGAGAAAGCCTCCACTGCCATAGTCTTAAGGTCCTGCATCTTTAAAATGTGTTCACTGCTTTCTTATCAAGTCCTGGGCTTCCCTGGTGGTCTAGTGGTTAAGAATCCACCTGCCAATGCAGGGGAAATGGGCTCAATTCTTGGTCCAGGAAGACCCCACATGCTGCTGCTGCTGCTAAGTCGCTTCAGTCGTGTCCAACTCTTCGCGACCACATGGACTGCAGCCTACCAGGCTCCTCCGTCCATGGGATTTTCCAGGCACGAGTACTGGAGTGGGTTGCCATTGCCTTCTCCGGACCCCACATGCCTCGGAGCAAATAAGCCCATGCGCCACAACTATTGAGCCTGTGCTCTAGAGCCGGGGAGCCACAGCTCCTGAGCCCATGTGTCACAGTTACTGAAGCCCATGTGCCTAGAGCCCTGCTCAGCAACAGGAGAAGTCACCACAATGAGAAGCCTGCGCACTGCAACTAGAGAGTGGCCTTCACTTCACCGCAACTAGAGAAAACCCGCACGCAGCAATGAAGACCCAGCACTGCCAAAAATAAATAAGTCTTTTTAAAAAAATCCCACTAACACAATATTTTAAATCAACTATCGTCCAATACATTAAGAAACAATATATCTTAAGTCTGAAAAGCGACGATTCAAGCTCCTTCTGGCAGATAAAACGAGCTCCAGGGGACTTGCCTGGAGAAGCAGGGGCGGGGCGGGACGCGGCGGGGGGCGAGGTTCAGCTGTAGCACCTGATTCTCAGTTGCTCATCAGCTCATCCACACACAGATCACCAGGAAGACGGAGCAGGTGTGCACAAGGGCGCCTTGCCCTGCCCTGCCCAGCGCTGAGGGATCCTTGGTCTACTTCCTCCTAGAATTTCCAGTGCCATAAATCTGCACCCTCCCCCACAACCCCATGCCCTACAACTATACATGTCCTCCCAGGCCAGTCTCAGAGTCTGTCTCTGGCCTCCCTGGGCTGTCATCTCTGATCAGAACTCTGCTCTCTGTGACCAGGAGCTCCCTGGCCTCTAGCACCACTTTGAAAGCGGCTGGGTGGGGGCCAGGAGTAGCATGGATAGAAGCAAGGGAGAAAGGATATAAAACATGGAAAGAAGAAAGAGACAAAAATAAGAACACAGAAGAGAAGCAGAGAAAAGGGAAGAGAAGAGGAAGAGGAAAATGCCTGGCAGTGGAAAGATGAAGAGGAGCCTGAGCTGAGGAGGCCTAGTGCCCTGCTGAGTGATGAGGCTAGGACCAGAAGGCAAAGGTGGGATGGAGAAAGATGGTTGCCAAGAAGAGATAGTTCCCAGTATCTGTACTTATCCTGGACTGCTGCTGCTAAGTCGCTTCAGTCATGTCCGACTCTGTGCAACCCACAGAGTAGACGGCAGAGTAGACGGCAGCCCACCAGGCTCCCCCATCCCTGGGATTCTCCAGGCAAGAACACTGGAGTGGGTTGCCATTTCCTTCTCCAGTGCATGAAAGTGAAAAGTGAAAGAGAAGTCGCTCAGTCATGCCCGACTCTTAGTGACCCCATGGACTGCAGCCTACCAGGCTCCTCCGTCCATGGGATTTTCCAGGCAAGAGTACTGGAGTGGGGTGCCATTGCCTTCTCCGATCCTGGCCTAGTGGGTCTCAAATTTTTAGCATGAATAAAAATCACTTGGGATGTTTGTTAAACCATAGATTCCTATTCCAGAGTTCTGATTCCTTATACCTGGGTGGCATCCTAGAACTCCATTTTGTTGGTTTTCCGTTTTAACAAGCGGCCTGGTGGCTTCTAACAAAGATATTGGGAAATACTGACCCTTTCTGTTAGTAGGGCATCTTGTGGCACAGCAGACTCAGACGCAGCTACCCTCAGATCTGACATTTTACATGTTTGTCTTTGGAACTCACTTTCCTAGGACTGTGCCTGCAAATGCTGGGCTCCAGCGGGGGCTGATTCTGCAGGGCTCTGTGAGGCCTGCAAATGCTACCTGAGTGACAGGATTCCCATCTGTGCTGCAGAAGTTTAAGTGAGACAACCTTCAAGGACCCTTTCACCTGGAAAATGCTTCTATTTTCCTGAAATGTGATGCCCATCTGGGTGTAGCTAGGAAAGGAAAGGAAATGTTAGTCGCTCAAAAGGAAAGATTTAGTCACTCACTCATGGATGACTCTGTGACCCCATGGACTGTAGTCCGCCAGGCTCCTCTGTCTGTGGAATTCTCCAGGCAAGAATACTGCAGTGTGTGGCCATTTCCTCCTCCAGGGGATCTTCCTGACCCAGGGATCAAGCCTGGGTCTCCCACATTGCAGACAGATTCCTTATCATCTGAGCCACCCGGGGTCTAGCTAGACAGAGTCTGTATTCAGAGACCAAAAACTTGCACCCAATTCCTTCCTCCTCAGTCATACATGTTAGATGGTAGAAATGTTTCGCCTGTTTGAAGACACATTTTAAGAATTAATTTTGTGTTTTATTACCTCCTTGAAATTTGATGCCAATATGTTAAATTCTACTTCACTTTTTTTCTTTCTATAGTTTCTTTTGGAGGAGGAAATGGCAACCCACTTGTGTTCTTGCCTAGAGAATCCATGGACGGAGGGGCCTGGTGGGCTGCAGTCTATTGGGTTGCAAAGAGTCGGACACGACTAAGCAAATAACACACACACACGTGTGTAATATTTTACCCACACCTTTCTATTTGAATATCTATAATTCCTCACAAAAAATATTATTTTTGTTTTAAAGTGTATGTAAAATACAAAAGTCAAGATCAAGGTGTCAGGAGGTTTGGTTTCTTCTAAAGTCTCCCTCCTTGGCTTGTAGATGGCCACCTTCTGGAAGACTACCTTCACGTGGGCTTTCCTCTGTGCTTTACCCCCATGTCCTCCTGTGTGTTCAAATCTCATCTCAGAAGAACACCAGTCAGGCTGGATTACGTGCATTCTTGCTAAGTCGCTTCAGTTGCGTTCAACTCTTTGCGACCCTATGGACTCTAGCCTGCCAGGCTCTGTTGTCCATGGGATTCTCCAAGCAAGAATACTGGAGCAGGTTACCATGCCCTCCTCTGGGGGAATCTTCCCAACCCAGGGATCAAACTTGGGTCTCTTACGTCTCCTGTACTGGCAGGTGGGTTCTTTACCACTAGCACCACCAGGGAAGCCCCCAGACTAGATTAGGGCCCTCTAAAGGCCTCATGTTTATTTAATCACTTCTTTAAAAGCCCCATCTCCAAATAGAGTTGCATTCCAAATACTTCCAAATAAAGGCCTTCAATGTGTGAATTTTGAGGGGATAAAATTCAGCCCCAAACATCCCAATCACCTCAATCACAAAAGCTTAAAGTAGGTTGGACTCCTGATCCAAAGGCAGAAAACCCATAGGTTAGCCAGCAGACCATCAAGTGGCTTGATATGAAAACTCTGTCCAGTGACGAATAATGGTGATTACATAGAAAAATCATATTCCTTCTAGAGATCTTGGAGTAGACAATATAAAAAAGAAAGTTGAACACAGGAAGATGTGCTGAACTGTCAATAGTATGATATAGATCCCCAGGCCTGGCCCTTCCATTTGTCCCATGCCCTGGTGCTCAGCACAATGTTTGAGATAAACTCAGTCAGACTTCTGGGCATACACACTGAGGAAACCAGATCTGAAAGAGACACATGCACCCCAATGTTCATCGCAGCACTGTTTATAATAGCCAGGACATGGAAGCAACCTAGAAGCCCATCAGCAGATGAATGGATAAGGAAGCTGTGGTACATATACACCATGGAATATTACTCAGCCGTTAAAAAGAATTCATTTGAATCAGTCCTAATGAGATGGATGAAACTGGAGCCCCTTATACAGAGTGAAGTAAGCCAGAAAGATAAAGAACATTACAGCATACTAACACATATATATGGAATTTAGAAAGATGGTAACGACAACCCTATATGCAAAACAGAAAAAAGAGACACAAAAATATAGAACAGACTTTTGAACTCTGTGGGAGAATGTGAGGGTGGGATATTTCAAAAGAACAGCATGTATACTATCTATGGTGAAACAGATCACCAGCCCAGGTGGGATGCATGAGACAAGTGCTCGGGCCTGGTGCACTGGGAAGACCCAGAGGAATCGGGTGGAGAGGGAGGTGGGAGGGGGGATCGGGATGGGGAATACGTGTAAATCCATGGCTGATTCATATCAATGTATGACAAAACCCACTGAAATGTTGTGAAGTAATTAGCCTCTAATTAGTAATAAAAAAATAAATAAATAAACTCAGTCAGTCTAGCTTTGGAACAAGATTGCTTCTCCCAGCAACTTTTTTCTTCAGGCCTCATCTCCTGAGTGCCTCATTCCTTGCTTCTAGTTTAAAGAGCTCCCCCAGCTACCTTCAAAAATGCCTTTTATTTGCAGGCACTGAGGAGACCAGGAGTAACTGCAGAAACAATGCTAAATATTCTCTAGTGAGATGAAAGCTCCAGTTGATATTCAAGTTATTCTCGCTGTGGTACAAACAACCTCAAACTTAGAGCAAAAACAAGATAAAATCATTTGATTATGCCCGCATATTCTATCAGGAATTCAAGAATTCAGAAGCAGGGAGCTTATCTCCATGCAGCAGTGTCTGGACTCTCAGCAGGGAAGACTCTAACAATCAGAATCTTCTGAAGATTCACTCACATGTCTTGCAGCTGATGCTGGCTGTTGGCTGGGACCTCAGCTGGGTTACTTGGCTGGAATAGCTATCCTGGCTTCTCCCTATGGCTTCTTGGGCTTCAGTGCAAAGTGCCTGGGTTTTAAGACTAAGATCCCAAGAGAACAAGGTAGGATACTATATCACCACATGTGATATAGCCTCATTTCCTCTGTGGTCATAAGTCTGCCCAAATTCAAGGAAAGGGGACATTGGGACTTCTCTGCAGGTCCAGTAGCTAGGACTCTGTGCTTCCCATGCAGGTGGCATGGGTTCAATCCCTGGTCAGGTAACTAAGGTCCCACATGCTGCACAGCATGGCCAAAAAAAAGGAACATAGACCCTGCTGCAATGGAAGAAATGTCAAGATCGCATTGCAGAAAGATAAATATTGTTGTGGTCATCATTGGAAAATACAGTCCTCACAGCACATCTTCAGACCACAGCGCTTCACATCCTTTCCACCTCCAAAATATACTAAAACCCTCTCCCAAGACCACCATGTCCCAGCCCATCATGACATCGGCTCAAGTCATTTCAGTCAGATCCAGGGGTGTATGAATTCCCCAGGTGCAGCAATTTAGGCTCCACTTCTCAGTCTAAATACCAGAAAATTCACTTTAACCCCTACACACTCAATAAACAATTGACTGGGACACACTGTAGACACCATTGTTCAAAAAGGGAGAAAACAGGAGTGACACAGTAATTGCAGGTCTGTACGCCGTCCTCAATACCAGCTGGGCACGGGGGGGCCAGATTTTGAGGAGAGTTCAGCTCTGCTGCTTTGTTCTCTGGCACTTAGCTCTTCTCTCCGTTCTTGGTTCTGCCCTATGAGTCACCACTCCTTTGCTATAAGAACAGCCTGAGTTGGCAGCTGAGTAGTTTTCTCAACCAGCTTCCTGTCTGTAGTGGTCGAGAGGTCCAAAGGTCGCCTTTCACTTCATACTGTTTCTGTCACTTTGAATCCAAACTGATACAATTCTTTTTAAAACTTCGTGAACTTTTGGGAATCAATTTACAACTTACTCCATTAAACAAAAAGCCATAGCCACAGATCCCTTGCAGATAGGCCTTTCTTGACCTTCAGCTCCCCATGAAGCTGCCATGGGGCAACACCCTCACAACTCTTTTACGCCATGTTGTTAAACAGAGAAAAATGCCAAGATTCTAAGAACTTCTCTGCTGTGAGGGTTCTTGAAAGAGAAGTGAGGTGGGGAAGTTGAGCCCACGTTTCCATTCAAAGTCAAAAAACCGCAAGGAGGGCTGGAAGTGGTACTTCTGTGGGCAGAAGGCAAAGTCAAACCCTCTTTGAAGGAATGTTTCACCAAGTTAGACCACAGGACTCTTTTCCTTAAGCTCAAGTAGACCAATGAAGATGACAAATCACACAAGAAGCCATGCCACTAGTGAGGAAAGATATAGACGCCCATGAATTGCAATTGGAATGGTCATATGAAAAAAATAGTATTGTTATGAATAAAATATTGATTGAAATATTGGCTCCAATGACAGCTGAGTATACAAGAATACACCGGCCATGAACAATTTTGAACTATTACTCCACAAGTTGCTTATTTATTAAAAACAGGAAAAAAAATCTCTAAATGGAGAGATGTGATGGACACCAAGTTGACAGCCTTGATAATGGAACTGCCTGACATCTTATGCCTCCTGATATGATTATTGAGAAAGATACAATCTTGCATATGCAGTACTCCTGCCCCCTCCTCAAATTTCTGAATCTAAGCATGAGGAAAAATTAGGTAAATCCAAATTGAGGGAAAGCAACTGGCTTGAACTCTTCAAAATTATCAAGATGATAAGAGAAGTTTTAAATCCAGAAACTGATCTAGATTAAAACAAACAAACAAATACAACCCAAGACAACTAATAGAATGAATGATTCTTGATTCTATCCTGGATTCAAAAAATAATAAAAACATATTTCTTCCAGTTTTATTAAGATAAAATTGACATTCGGCACTATATAAACTTAAGGTATACAGCATAATAATTTGACTTACATACACCATGAAATGATTATCACAGTAAGCATGGTCAACATTCATCATTTCACTCAGATACAAAATTAAAGAAATAAATTTTTTTCTTGTGTTGAAAACTCAGGATTTACACTCTTAACAAATTACAGCAGTAAGTTATATAACGAAATATAATGAAAGTTGTACATTGCATCCTTAGTACTTATTTATCACTTGAAGTTTGTACCTTTTGACTGCCTTCATCCAATTTCCCTTCCCTCCACACCTCACTTCTGGTAACCACAAGTATGATCTCTTTTGCTACAAGTTGACTTGCTTCTGAAACATAACTGACCTACAACACTATGTTAGTTCCTGTTACACAACATGATGAATTGGTATTTCTGTACATTTCAAAATGATCACCACAATAAGACTAGCTATGATATGTCATCATACAAAAATACTACATAGTTATTAATTATATTCCCCACAGTGTACATTTCATAGCCATGACTCATTTATTTTGCAATTGAAAGTTTGTGCTTCTTAAACTCTCTCCCCCTTTTCTTCCCTCCTCCCCACTGCCCTTCCCTCTGGCAACCACCTGTTTGTTCTCTATATCTAGAACTCTGTTTCTGTTTTGTTTTGTTATGTTTGTTCATTTGTTTTGTTTTTTTTATATTCCATATATAAGTGAAATAATACAATATCTATCTTTCTCTGTCTGACTTATTTCACTTAGCGTAATAGCTCCTAGGTCCAACCATGTTGGAAAAATGGCAAGATTAAGCTTTTTATGGCTGAGTAATATTCCGTTGTATATACATGTAGATATATCCAGGCTTCCCTGGTGGCTCAAATGGTAAAGAATCTGCCTGCAATGCAGGAGAACTGGGTTCAATCCCTGGGTTGGGAAGATCACCTGGAGGAGGGCACGACAACCTACTCCTGTTTTCTTGCCTAGAGAATCCCCATGAACAGAGGAGCCTGGTGGGCCACAGTCCATGGGGTCACAAAAAGTCAGACACAACTGAGCAACTAAGCATGTATCGATATATCCACCACATCTTCTTTACCCATTCTTCATCTATTG
Source organism: Cervus canadensis (assembly GCF_019320065.1). Lineage (NCBI taxonomy): Eukaryota > Metazoa > Chordata > Mammalia > Artiodactyla > Cervidae > Cervus > Cervus canadensis. Next base: position 42,655,344 of record NC_057398.1, on the reverse strand, counting down.
ATGGGTACTCAGGTTACTTCCATATCTTGGATATTGTAAATATAAGTACAATGAACATAGGGGTGCATGTATCTTTTCTAAATATTGAGACAACTGAGGACATTTCAATTTGGTTCATATATTAGATATTATGTTTTCAATATTAGATTTCCTAAATGTGATTCTTCCCCTGTTGCTATATAGGAGAATCTCCTTGTTTTTAGAAGACATGTTAAGATATTTAGAATAATAATAATTGAATTCTCTGTGAAAAACTTTAAAATGGCTTGCCAAAGGAAAAAAATTATGTGCTGATATGCATATTTTTGGAAAGAAAAATAAAGTAAATGTGATAAAATGCTAATTAGTAAATCTAGATAAAGGATAAATGGCCATTCATTGTACTATTCCTACAAATTTTCTGTAGATTTGAATTTTTTTATAAAAGGGTTGAGGAAAATATTCACAACTATAAAGACTGAATAACATGTACCGTGTTAATTATTCACATCAACACACCCCCCCCCCCCAAATATGTTAGGGCATCCTTTCTGCAGGCTGAAGCAAAGCTTTTTACTATCCATTTTTGGCAAGGCTCAGCAGGATGAGGTAACTTTCCCAAGGTCACAAAGAAAAGTGTTAAATAAAGTGTCAAATAAGCATAAACCAGAAAACCAAAGATTTGGACACCCTCGAAGTTCCAAACTTCTCCTACTCACATGAAAATATCTCCTTATCTCTTGACTAAACAGGAAAATTCAAATAAGGGATTCTTCTCCTTTCTTTATCATTAACTAATGTGTTCTCTGAAAGTTGCTCAGTTGTGTCTGACTCTTTGTGATCCCATGGACTGTAACCTGCCAGACTCTTCTGTCCATGAGATTTTCCAGGCAAAAATGCTGGAGTGGGTTGCCATTCCCTTCTCGAGTGGATCCTCCCGACCCAGGAATCGAAACTGGGTCTCCTTCACTGCAGGCAGATTCATAGATTAAAAGATGAGTTCAGGAAGAGAATATATGAAAATTTATTAATTAAATGAAATGAGGTATGCTAAGATAATGGGATTTAGGTTGACGTTCTCTGACATTTCTCTTTTATTCTTTTCATGTTTAGGCAGGAGAAACACGAGAAAAGAGGTAAGCACTGCTATGAATAACCAGCAGCCATCAATCACCCATTTAGGGGGTCACTAGAGCAGGACACTGCTCAGATTTCAGTGTCCCTCGGGACACATTTTCCCTTCCTTCATTTATCGCCTGCAGGCATTGATATCATCTCATGGAAACCCCAGCAATCTGGCACTGTGGGTCTCTGGTCAGCTCAGCTCCTTTGAATCTGATCTCATGACTATAGCAGGTTTCACTGTGACTTACAAGCCTGGGGGAGAGGAGACTAGGGAGGTGGCCTCAGTAAGACACTAGCGAGCGAAAAGTGTTGAATAGTTCTGTTGAATTAGAAAGAAAAGTCTCTGCACAGGCATGGCCTTGAGGAACAGGACTGTTAGATAATTTTACTTTATTCCCCTGCCTCTCTCTCAAATGAACCAAATACAATCCCCATTTTGTCTTCCCAGAGTCAGGGCTCAGGTTCGAGCTGTCCTCTTCTTGCTTTTCTTAGTTGGAGTTGATCACCTTCAAGTTCTGCTTTAACAACTCATGGCGTATGTGGGATTTTATGTGTGATACATTAAATAGAAGTTTTAGAAAGTCTGTTTTCCAGTTAGCCTAAATGGTTTGCTGTGGAAGAGATGCCAGCTGTCCTAGAGAACAGAGGCTGGTGTATGCTAAGATTGTTTAACTCCAAGGACTTGAAAGAGTTTACCATCATCAGAATAAAGATATCAATGAATTCCAGAACTATTGATATCAGAAACATTCCCTTCTCATGGTTCAAGCTGCAGGGGAAGAGCAAAGAACCTAGAATCAGATAGGTGGCACCTGCACTTGATTATCTTACCAATGAGAAAGAGACGACTCATGGTAACTCAATTTACGTTTTATTTCTCAGTCCTTCGAGTTCTTGCTCAGTCCCCAGCTGCCTGGCTCCTGAGATACTGACAAGACTCCTCGCAAAGGAAAACTACATTGCAGGGAGCACAGCGGTACAGTAAAAGCTAATAGAGGACCTAAGAAGGTGAAAGGACAGAGTAATCTGACTGATAAGAGAGTGTGGGATTTTGTATGGCCAATCTGGGGATGGACTATGCAGAGATGGTAGTTCTCTTTCTGCTTCTGCCTCAGGGGAAAAGTTAAGACACAAGAATGACAGAAAGGAATGATATGGTTGGTCTACTCAGCTCTCCTGACTTCCATCCCTGCACAGTCATTCCTCTGGTAGCAAAAGAACTAAAACTAAGTCATAACTACTGTCCTGAAGGAACTTGAACACTCAGTGAATGGCAGAGTCAAGTTCTGCTCTTTCTTCATCAAGTCAGAGTAAGAAGAAAAATATACCAAAGGTTATTGTCTTTATTATTACATCTTAATTCTAGAAATAACTTTATTTGGATCTCCTACAGTGTGCCAGGTAGGCCAGGAGATACAGAAATAAAAGATGCACTTCATTTCTGTCAAGTTGCTCAGAGTAGAGTAGAGATGTCTGCATGAAACCAGGACAAAGTATCAATAAAAAAGGAGAGACAGACAATCCAGAAAAGATAATAAATATGAAGCAGCATCACAGCAAGTGTGGGAAGAAGGAGAGCCCATACCCAGGAACTAGGGAAGGAACATTCCCACAGTGATGGGAAAGAAAGATCTGAGGGTAAATAATTATGCAGTGCAGTGTACAGCAAGGTCACCAGTGTTTTAATGGAACCACTTTGAACCATCATTGATTTGACTTCATAGTCTCAGAAGATTCCAAAGTGGATGGTTGACATTAAGGAAGGAAGAAAGAAAAAGAGATAATTTAGAATCATTAGATTGAGGATTTGTAGGGTGGGGAGGGAGTACTTAATTATAGTTGGAGTTGTTGTTGCTTAGTCGCTGAGTCATGTCCAACTCTTTTGCAACCCCATGGACTGTAGCCCACCAGCCTCCTCTGTCCATGGGATTTCCCAGGCAAGAATACTGGAGTGGGTTGCCGCTTCCTTCTCCAGTGGATCTTCCCTACCCAGAGACTAAACCCAGGACAGGAGGATTCTTTACCACTGTAAAGCCATGGTTAGAAGTTGTCTTTAAATAAGTCATGCTGTCTAAGTATATTCTTCTTAAGCTTGATGATTATTACTTTGAAGTTAGCATTTTTAATAAAAATGCCACTGTTGTTGAAATACAACTCATTGTCCACATACAGGGTAAGGCAATGAGGTTTTTTGTTTTAGTTTTAAGAGGTAAACTTTTTATTTTATGACAATGTGTAATTTACAGAGAAGTTGGAAAAATAATGCAGAGATCCCCAGATAGCCTATACTGTTTCCTGTAATGTTAATATCTTACATTAACCAATGTTGTTACATTACTATTAACTGAAGCCTGTGTATTATTCAGATTTCCTCTATTTTTATCTAAGGGAGTGAGTTATTTATTCCCAAAATAAAAGCATAACATCAAACCTGGAAAATGAACTAAAGAAATATAAACATCTGGGTCAAATGTCTTCTGTCACTAGATTTTCTCATTTAACCACAATTCAGTAAGGCTTCTAAGCCTGAGTTGTGTATTGAGCCTAAACCTAGTTGTGCAGAAGTCCTGCAAGTCTGCTGGGCCATCAAGGGTTTGTTTTGCTTGAGGATCACAAAGGCTTTGACCACTGGTCACAATTATGGTAGCTCTATAGCTGTTTACTATCATTAGAATTAAGGATTCCCCAGGTGACTCCATGGTAAAGAATCCACCTGTCAATGCAGGAGACACAGGAAACTTGGGTTCAATCCCTGGGTAGGGAAGGTCCCTTGGAGAAGGAAATGGCAACCCACTTCAGTATTCGTGCCTGGAGAATCCCATGGACAGAGGATGCTGGTGGGCTACAGTCCATGGGGTCACAAAAGAGTTGGAAATGACTGAGGGGCTGAGCACACATGCATCACTAGAATTAAGGTACCAGTATTGGATAAGCTATCAGTATTAGAAAAATTCCCTCATGTTTCAAGCTATGGAGGAAAAGCAAAGACCTGAAGTTAGATAGGCAGCCCCTGCCCTTGATTATCTCAGCACTGAGAGTCTACTCATGGTAACACAGTTTATGTATTTTTTCTCACTCCTTTGACATCTTTCTCAGTCCCAGACTGCCAGTTAGCTCAGTAACTACTAGTTCCTTCCAGGCATCCTAAAGGGTCTTTGCTCTTTTTAGTTTAATCATTTTAGTTCAGTTTGGACATCAGCCAACACCTGACAACAACAACAAAAAATTTAACAGAAGTACAAAATAAACTCACTGCTGAGAGTAAATTCTTCTCTTTTCTTCCTCATATTTTCTAAGTATCAGAAGATCTATTTTAAAAGTAGAATATTGAGTGTTCAGTGAATGGTTATAGCCTGGCAAATTCCATCTCTGGCATCCGCACAACCATAGTTAGTTGTTGGTGTCTAGTCAGGAGTTCATCTACTACTGAGCAGATTAGATTTTAAAAGTTGTTAATAAGTCTATTTGTGCATAAGTCTATAGTAAGGGTAGCTAGTAACCATTGTGCATACAGTAGAGCCCAACTTCCTGGGTTCAAATCCCAACTCTGCTATTTATTACCTGCAACCTGGTGATACAAACTCTCTGTGCCTCAGTTTTTTTCATGTTTAAGATGGGGGGAGGGAATGATAATATCTCCTTGATATGAGAATTAAATTCATTCATACATGTACCTGACACGAAAAGTATTCAAAAACCATCAATACTATTAGTAAGCTATACAAACTTAAATTTCTCCAGAGAACTGTAGATATTGATGGCTTCAGTTCCAACTCTTTATTTTAGACCTCTTAAAGAGATGTTATTTTGTCTTTATGTTCACTGCATATGAAATTTATAAGAGACTAGTTCTTCAACAACTATGGACATTTTCACAAATTTCTCTAAGTTAGGATACTTATGTCTGAACAATGAAAGTACCCTTTTCATAAAATTCATGGCTATAATATCAAAGTGGTATTGGATACTACAGTTATTTAGCTCACTATTTTTGTTTTGCTTTGCCTTTCAAAAAGGCAAAACCCAGCAAATGCAGCTTAAATCATGACTGACAGCAAAACTATAATGGCTACAGGTGACTGCCAACAACACCTGTTGGTGGTGGCAGAGCTTGTATGCATAGCCTTTTATCTATAAAATTAATGTTTAAAGGTCATACATAGAGGATGTTCTTTACTAAAATAAAGAGATGAAAAATACATATTCATCTAAAAAAATATGTAGACTCTGTGTATCAGTGTCCAAAGGAGTGCGTGGCATAGATATACAATAAATAGCTTTTGTTGAATGAGTGAATGACAGGTACTTTGGTGAGTACTCTTTGTATATTGTCTCTTAAAGCAAACAAAAAAAGGGTAGGATAATTATCTGCACTCTGTAGATAAGGAAGGATCTTCCTGGGTGGTGCAGTGGTAAAGAATCTGCCTGCAATGAAGAAGACATGAGTTCAATCCCTGTGTTGGAAAGATTTCCTGGAGGAGGAAATGGAAAATCACTCCAATATCCTTGCCTGGAAAATTCCATGGACAGAGAGGCCTGGCGGGCTGTAGTCCATGGGGTTGCAAAAAAGTCGGACATGACTGAGCACAAGCACACATAGATAAGGAAACCAAACTCAGGCTGGTTAGATAATCTAAACACCCAGCTATCCAATTCTAAAAGCTTCCTTCTCCACAATTCCATACAATAGGGTGAAAAGGTAATCATTCATCTGAGGTGTTGTGCTGAAAACCCGAGAGATGGACTAAGGTCAGACAGCAAAGGTCACCTGAGTGGAACTCTGAGTGATAATTCCAGGAGCCGTCCCCCAGTTCATAAAGCAGAAGCACAAGACACCACATCTGAACCAAAGAGGGAGACCCCGAGTGTGCCCACTAGTCCAAGATGAGATCTGGAAGGACTGATAGGAGAGAGGGGACCCTCGCAGACTCCCAAGATTCACTTGTAGAGGGACAATTCTTTCCATTGGGTTTGTTTTTTCATTAATTAATGGCTTCTTTATTTTCCTGATGATAATAGAAATAGATTCTCATTTTTTAAAATTTCAGGCTAGTCAGACATTTTTAAAATGTAAAAATATTCTTTAATCCCACCACATGGATTTAATATTGTGCCATATAAACTTGCAGATTTTTTTTTCTCTGTGTGATTATATACACTTTTTTTAATGCACAAAGCAGGACCCCTTTTGAAAGACTGTGGCTGCACCCTACAGACCCACCCCTGTTTGTCCTAATAGCACAACAAATGTTCAAACCTGATTTCTGACACTTAGTTTCACTGTTCATTTGTAAAATGAGAAGATCACCATAGTCTATCACCCCTGCTTTTATTGAAAACAAAAGTACCTATATCCTTTGGGCTTTAGGGGATGTTTTCTCTTTCAAAATTAAGGTGCACAATTCTTACTACAGTCCTAACCTGCTGATATCGACATAGAAATGATTTTTAAAAAGTGAAGTCAAACAATGACTGCTTATCATTTCAAAATACCTTTTTAAATACTCACCTGAAAACAGAAGCACATGACTTATTAAAGGCATGCTGATAGAGCCCCAGTGTAAAATTTTAGCTATTGGAGATCCATCTGGTCTTCATCTCTAAGTATATGGCTTTATATAGTATTCAGGATAAATCACACCAGCCTCTGGATAAGTAAATTGTGATTTTTTTTTTCCCCTTTGTTGAAATAAACATGCTTATTGTTTTTCTCTGGCTGTCCTCTTTAATTACAGTGTTTTGTTGAACCACAACAGGTGGCCCTTATAAATGTGTTATCATGCGCAGGGGCGAAATGGTAAAGCCAGTCAAGGAAGCCAACAGGCTCTAGCAAGAAGCCAGTTCCAGGAGCGGCACATTGGCCTAAGAGAACAAGAGGTGAGCAACCTGTTGTATATGACATCTGATTTCCAAAAGGTGGAACCCTTTCTACATTCAGACTGCCTAGCTGCTACATCCAGCTGACTTGTACCTTTGAAGTGAAGTCACTCAGTCGTGTCCAACTCTTTGCGACCCCATGTACTGGGGCCCACCAGCCTCCTCTGTCCATGGGATTCTCCAGGCAAGAATACTGGAGTGGGTTGCCATTTCCTTCTCCAGGGGATCTTCCTGATCCAGGGATCGAACCCAGGTCTCCTGTATGGCAGGCAGATGCTTTAACCTCTGAGCCACCAGGGAAGCCCAACTTGTACCTTTAGGCTGCTGTAAAATAATAATGTAGTGGTGAGCATCAACAGAGCCAAGAAGTACAACAGTAGCAAGTGTGGTCAATATTCAGCAGATGTTGGATATGATGATGGTGATGAACTAATTTTCCTCCTCTTGTTTTCATTGGGTGTCATATGTACTCAGTGCTACAGAGAACACAAAGAGAAAGTTCCTGACATGTATTGAGCATTGTCAAATATTGGGTCAAGTCCTTTATTTACATTGAATGATTTAATCCTGACAACAACTCTACACAAATTCTTAAGCTTTTGTTATCCCCATTTTTTCAGATAAGAAAACAGATTTAGATGAAATTTTTCCAGTGTCACAACACTTGAATAGTCCTTTCTCTAGAGAAAAAAAGAAAAGGGTGCATTTGTTGAGTACCTCACTAGCTATGTACTTACCTAACGTAACATATGTCAACCAAATATTTTCTCATCTAAACCTTTATGATAGCCAATGTTGGTGAGGGTGTGCAGAGTCATTCTCATACGATTGCTAATAACTATCAAAGACATGTCTATACTCTTTAACCCAACAGCTTTAATGATAGGACTATACCTTACATGTTTATTGGAACAAATGTGTCATGATGAAAGTACCACGAAATCTCTACAACATTGTTCATAATATCAAAAGGTGATACCAAAATAAAAGGATTTTTATATGGAACTAAGGGCTTCCCTGGTGGCTCAGCTGGTAAAAAAAAATCCGCCTGCAATGTGGGAGACCTGTGTTCGATCCCTGGGTTAGGAAGATCCCCCACAGAAAGGAATGGCTACCCACTCCAATAACCTGGAATGGCTACCCACTCCAATAACCTGGCCTGGAGAATTCCAAGGACTGTATAGTCCATGGGGTTGAAAAAGAGTCCAACATGACTGAACAACTTTCACTTAATGAAACTAAGCAAAGTATACTATACAAATAATAAAATACCATATAGCCTTTAAAAGAATGTGGTAGATTGATAAAAATATCCAAGACATATATTTTGACTGGAATTGCAATCATATATCAGCTCTAAGTTCCAAGGACAGAAAAATCTATATGAACAGACACAACCAAGATTGCCTGTGAAGGAAAATGAAACTTGATTTGTGTCTCAAATTTAAAAATAGAATGATTTTGGCCAGGTGAGGAAAAGAGGAAGGAGCAGGGAAGGCTGTTTTATAGTGGAAAGATCCCTGATTTTAGAGTTAAAACCCCTGGTTTTAGAGTGCCAATCATCTCCGGTCTGAGTCAGGGTGTCCCAGAGCTTTTACATGAAAGTACCAAGATTTGCAGAGAAAAGATGCATACCCCAGGAGAATACAAGGTGGCTACTGGGAAGAGAGATTTCTTTGGAAGTCTCAAGTTTCCTACCTTTGACTTTGGCTAATGGACATTATGTTGTTTCATTGAAGCTGACAAATTAGGAATGTTGCACCAAATTGAAGAGAGCTGGTATAGCATATTAGATTCAGGGTGCAATTTCTTTTTTCTTTCTTAGAGACATGGTTTCTCAATGACACAAGCTCCCATAATTATACAGACAAAAATAATGGAAAGTGAAAACTAAGAATCAAGAGTTGTGTTAGCAGCTAGTGGAACTTATTTGTCAAAGCTTGTGATTCTTATTTCTTTTTACTTGTTTATACATGTTTTTACGAGGTGACTAATTTTTTAAGAAGTGAACGTTGATGGTAGGAGGCCTATATACTCAGGAAGGGCCACTAATTTGCTGGTTTATATTTGGATTCTGTATAAAACATCACTTGAAAAATAAATACATGCCTCAAAAAGAAAAAGATTAAAAACCACAGCTTTAGGTACCAGTTAATAATCTTTAGGCAAGATATCTACACCATGAGCACTTAACAATAATAAATGGTACTATCTGGGGTCATTTGAGTCATTTATGACTCTGGAAGAGCTTCCTGCCTCCCCTCACCAGGTGTAACTGAGGTTGAAAAGTATGTAGTGCAGATTCAAACCAACCAATGAACCACTGTTACTAAAAAAACACAATTTACTAGTAAAGAACTGTCTTAAGTAAAAATTCTTACTAAAATGCATAAATAGCCTCATTAAGTCCACATCTAGGAGAGAAGCCTGGGGAAATAGAATGAACAGAGAGCACTAGGAAGAGTATGGGCTCTAGAATCAACAGGTTTGAGTATGACCAGCTATGGGACCTTAGTCCAGCTACATAAATATTCAACAGTTTTTTCAACCACAAGACATGGAAAACAATAATCACTTCATGGGTCTATAATAAGCATTTTCCATTATATATATATGTGTATATATATATACACATATATATATAGTGCCTGAGACAGGAATTATGGTGCCATTAAAAAAAAAATAGCAGTTATTATTAGATGAGTCACTTAACTTTGAGCCTAGTTTTCTTATTTAGAAAAAGAAATAATGATTCCTATGAGAAAATAGGTATGAAAAGAATTTTCTGAGCTTTAAAATTCTCTAAAGATTCAAGTTTATTATCGATAATCAGAAGAAATTAAAGACATGAGGCATTAACTAATACTTGGGTTATATAAAACTATATGGATTCTATCTCTGAAAATATGGTAAGCTAAATAACATATAAATCTTCCCAACAAAAACCCTTGAAATTGCTGGATTAGACATGGCAGGCCTCTCAAATGTTTGGCTAAACTTGCATGGAAATAAGGGAATTCCCCCAGGGAGTGCTCAAGATAAGAGTGCTCTGAGGATAACTTTCATTCTCTTTACCCATGGAAAAACATGAGAACAGGACACATTTTCTTGAAACGCACAAGGTAAAGGAATGAATCCAAGACCTCTGCATAAAATCAGGAACATTGAAATGTCCTCAGTGAAAGGGAACAAGGAAAATATCTGCCCACCAACAAAGGGTGCACAGAATAGTACTTGATATATTCTCCAGGACTCTTTGGAAAAAAGTGTCCTCTAGGAATTCACAACCCCAACCTGCCCTCATGTGGATTAGAGGTTCATGTTTACACTATCGGTATAGTCTCAGAAACCCCAAGAGAAGAAAGGAACATAAGATGACCCTAGGGTATGAACAAAATCAAATTTTAGCAATTGCCAAAATCAATCATTCTGGAGGGGCAGATATACAGCACAGCTTCCACAGGCAACCCATAGACAAAGCCAAGTTGAACATGAGCTCCAAAGTAAAAACTATAAAGAGCATGAGTGACTAAGCCACCATGAGCAAGAGTCAGCAGAAACAAAAAGAGCTCAGTCTGATTCCTAAGAATTCAGATAATGCAATTATTGGTTAAATTATAAAAATATGTTTGTAAATTAATAAATTAAGGATGTTAAACATTTAAAACATGAAAAAAATAAGGTAGATATCAAGGAGTAAGCAATTTGGGAGAAATTTAACTCCTAGAAGGGAAAAATGGTGTGATTAAATATTTTTTAAATTTTTTAAAAAAGTTTTTAAATTAATTTATTTATTTTAATTAGAGGATAATTACTTTACAATATTGTGATAGTTTTTGCCATACATGAACATGAATCGGCCACAGGTACACATGTGTCCCCCATCCTGAACCCCCTCCCACCTCCCTCCCCATCCCTTCCCTCGGGGTTGTCCCAGTGCACCAGCTTTGAGTGCCCTGTTTCATGCATCAAACTTGGACTGGCGATCTATTTCACATACGGTAATATACATGTTTCAATGCTATTCTCTCAAATCATCCCACCCTCGCCTTCTCCCACAGAGTCCAAAAGTCTGTTTTTTATATCTGTGTCTCTTTTGCTGTCTTACATATAGAGTCATCATTACCATCTTTCTAAATTCCATATATATGCATTAATGTACTGTATTGGTATTTTTCTTTCTGACTTCACTCTGTATAATAGGCTCCAGTTTTATCTACCTCATGGCAAATAGATGGGGAAACAGTGGAAATAGTGAGAGATTTTATTTTGGGGGCTCCAAAAACACTGCAGATGGTGATTTGCAGCCATGAAAATAAAAGATGCTTACTCCTTGGAAGAAAAGTTATGACCAATCTAGACAGCATAATAAAAAACAGAGACATTACTTTGTCAACAAAGGTCTGTCTAGTCAAGGCTATGGTTTTTCCAGTAGTCATGTATGGATGTGAGAGTTGGACTATAAAGAAAGTTGAGCGCTGAAGAATTGATGCTTTTGAACTGTGGTGTTGGAGAAGACTCTTGAGAGTCCCTTGGACTGCAAGGAGATCCAGCCAGTCCATCCTAAAGGAGATCAGTCCTGGGTGTTCATTGGAAGGACTGATGTTGAAGCTGAAACTCCAATATTTTGGCCACCTGATGTGAAGAGCTAACTCATTTGAAAAGACCCTGATGCTAGGAAAGATTGAGGGCAGGAGGAGAAGGGGATGACAGAGGATGAGATGGTTGAATGGCATCACTGACTCAATGGACATGGGTTTGGGTGAACTCTGAGAGTTGGTGATGGACAGGGAGGCCTGGCATGCTGAGAATCATGGGGTTGCAAAGGCTCAGACACGACTGAGCGACTGAACTGAACTGAACTTATCCACCTCAATAGAACTGATTCAAATGCATTCTTTCTAATAGCTGAGTAATATTCCATTGTGTATATGTACCACAGCTTTCTTATCCATTTGTCTGCCAATGGACATCTAGGTTGGTTCCATGTCCTAGCTATTGTAAACAGTGCTGTGATGAACATTGGGGTACACATGTCTCTTTCAATTCTGGTTTCCTCAGTGTGTATGCCCAGCAGTGGAATTGCTAGGTTGTATGGCAGTTCTATTTCCAATTTTTAAGGAATCTCCACACTGTTCTCCATAGTGGCTGTACTAGTTTGCATTCCCACCAACAGTGTAAGAGGGTTCCCTTTTCTCCGCACCCTCTCCAGCATTTATTGTTTATAAACTTTTTGATAGCAGCCATTCTGACTGGCGTGGGATGGTACCTCATTGTGGTTTTGATTTACATTTCTCTGATAATGAATGATGTTGAGCATCTTTTCATGTGTTTGTTAGCCATCTGTATATCTTCTTTGGAGAAATGTCTATTTAGTTCGTTGATCTATTTTTTAATTTGGTCGTTTATTTTTCTGGAATTGAGCTGCATGAGCTGCTTGTGTATTTTGGAGATTAATGCTTTGTCAGTTGCTTTGTTTGCTATTATTTTCTCCCATTCTGAAGGCTGTCTTTTCACCTTGCTTATAGTTTGCTTTGTTGGGCAAAAGTTTTTTAAGTTTAATTAGATTCCATTTGTTTATTTTTGCTTTTATTTCCATTACTCTGTGAGGTGGGTCATAGAGGATCCTGCTGTGATTTATCAGAGAGTGTTTTGCCTATGTTTTCCTCTAGGAGTTTTATAGTTTCTGGTCTTACATTTAGATCTTTAATCCATTTTGAGTTTGTTTTTGTGTATGGTGTTAGAAAGTGTTCTAGTTTCACTCTTTTACAGGTGGCTGACCAGTTTTCCCAGCACCACTTGTTAAAGAGACTGTCTTTTTACCATTGTATATTCTTGTATATTATTTTTCAAAGATAAGATGTCCATAGGTGCATGGGTTTATCGCTGGGCTTTCTATTTTGTTCTATATTTCTGTCTTTGTGCCAATACCATACTGTCTTGATGACTGTAGCTTTGTAGTATAGTCTGAAGTCAGGCAGGTTGATTCCTCCAGTTCCATCCTTCTTTCTCAAGATTGCTTTGGCTATTTGAGGTTTCTTGTATTCATACAAATGTCCATACAAATTGTGAAATTATTTTCTCTAGTGCTGTGAAAAATGCTGTTGGTAGCGTGATAGGGATTGCATTGAATCTAAAGATTGCTTTGGGTAGTATTTTCACTATATTGATTCTTCCAATCCATGAACTTGGTATATTTCTCCATCTATTTGTGCCATCTTTGATTTCTTTCATCAGTGTTTTATGGTATTCTATATATAGGTCTTTTGTTTCATTAGGTAGATTTATTTCTAAGTATTTTATTCGTTTCATCACAATGGTGAATGGAATTGGTTCCTTAATTTCTCTGTTTTCTCATTGTTAGTGTATAGGAATGCAAGGGATTTCTGTGTATTAATTTTATATCCTGCAACTTTACTATATTCATTGATTAACTCTAGTAATTTTCTGGTGAAGTCTTTAGGGTTTTCTATGTAGAGGATCATGTCATCTGCAAACAGTGAGAGTTTTATTTCTTCTTTTCCAATCTGGATTCCTTTTATTTCTTTTTCTTCTCTGAATGCGGTGGCTAAAACATCCAAAACTATGTTGGATAATAGTGGTGAGAGTAGGCATCCTTGTCTCATCCCTAACTTTAGGGAAAATGCTTTCAATTTTTCACCATTGAGGATAATGTTTGCTGTGGGTTTACCATATATGGCTTTATTACATTGAGGTATGTTCCTTCTATGCCTGCTTTCTGGAGGGTTTTTTTTTTTTATCATAAATAGATGCTGAATTTTGTCAACGTCTTTCTCTGAATCTATTGAGATAACCATATGGCTTTTACCTTTCAATTTATTGATGTGGTTTATCACATTGATTGATTTGTGAATATTGAAGAATCCTTGCATCCCTGGGATAAAGCCCACTTTGTCATGATTATAATCTTTTTAATATGTTGTTGGATTCTGTTTGATAGAGTTTTACTGAGGATTTTTGCATCTATGTTCATCAGTGATATTGGCCTGTAGTTTTATTTTTTTGTGGCATCTTTGGTTTGGGTATTAGAGTGATAATGGCCTCATAGAATGAGTTTGGCAATTTACCTTCCTTTGCAATTTTCTGGAAGAGTTTGAGTAGGATAGGTGTTAGCTCTTCTCTAAATTTTTGGTTGAATTTACCTGTGAAGCCATCTGGTCCTGGGCTTTTGTTTGTTGGAAGGATTTTTTATTACAGTTTCAATTTCCTTGCTTGTGATGGTGTGATTAAATTTAAAGCTAAAATAAAGAGCAGATTAAATACATCTGTGGGAAGAATAAGTCAACCAAAATAGAGCTGAAGAAAAAAAATCCATAATTCAGAACAGAGAAAGAGCTTAAAAATATGAAAGAGAAGGAAAATGGCATAATACTAGAATGTGAAGGTTTGCATGTGTCTGATAAGAGAAGGATAGGGAGAATGGGGAAGACAATATCTAATAGATAATGGCCAAGGATTTTTCCTTGGTGAAAAGCAAGAATCCTCTGATTCTGGATATAAAAGAATACCAAAGAAGAGAGAAAAAAATTGCTTTATAAATTTTACTTAGGTTTTATTATTTTTTGGGCATGAGAGTCCTATATAACTAAGTCATAACTAGAAATAAAAGTCAGTTGTTATTCTTTAAAAATTGAACTTCAAGTATTAGCAGGTTGCAACATGGAAAGATTTATGGAGAAAGAAAGACCTTTTCACCATCCTTCAAAGCATGCATATCAGCAGCCATATATTCTTCCAACTCTGTTTTCATTCATTGATTCATTCAACATATAAGCCATTGAGGCCCTAATTAGTGCCAAGCACTATTTTAGGAACTGAAAACATACAAGTGAACAAGGCAGACAAAGTCCCTGCTTTCACAAAGCTTTTATTCTCTTCTACTCTTTGAAAGAGTCAATAAATGAATAAATGCAGAAGACAAATTCAGAGAGCAATAAGTGTGCTAAAGACAATAAAACAGGATAAAAAATGGAGTTCCAAGGGTTGAGGAGCTGGTGATATGCTGCTTTGGTTGCAGTGTTGAGGGAAACTTCCCCAGGGAGGTAAAGATAGGCTGAGGTCTGAACTCTGA
Source organism: Cervus canadensis (assembly GCF_019320065.1). NCBI lineage: Eukaryota > Metazoa > Chordata > Mammalia > Artiodactyla > Cervidae > Cervus > Cervus canadensis. Next base: position 42,640,271 of record NC_057398.1, on the reverse strand, counting down.
GGAGAAGTTGGCAGTTTCTGGAGGAGGGGACAGCAAGCTCAAAGGCTTAAGGCTTCAATAAACCTGTTTCTGTTGAAGGAACAAGAAGCCCAGATGACTGCATCTCAGAGCTCAGGGACATGTGAGTGATATGAGCTCGGGGAGAGGCAGGGACAGCTCATGCAGCTTTGTAGGCCATGCACTAGGTCTATATTTTATTCTCTGTGCTATTGGAAGCCATTCGTGTATTTTTAAGCAGTGAGTGGTGCAACCTGATTTAAGTTTGTAGATGATACTTTAGCAGCTTAGTAGAGTGGGGCAAAAGAGAAACCAAGGACAATCCTTACTGGAGTTTCAACCTTCATTGGAGTCATCTAGCAGAAATGGTCACAAGGAGTCAGACATGACTGAGTGACTAAGTAGAGCACAGCACAACAGAGATGGTGCAAGCTGGGTCAGGGTGGCAGCAGTGAAGCTGGGAGAAGCAGAGAGATTTAGGTTGTATCTTGGAGGTAGACACAACTCAACTTGCTGATGGATTGAGTACAGGGAGAGAGGAAATGAGAGGAACCAAAAATAATGCCTTGATTCTCAAGATTTGGAGCTTATTCATTTTAGTGCTTTCAATCTTTCCCTGCCTTCAATCTTTCCCAGCATCAGGGTCTTTTCCAATGAGTCACTTCTTCACATCAGGTGACCAAAGTATTGGAGCTTCAGCTTCAGCATCAGTCTTTCCGATGAATATTCAGGGTTGCTTTCCTTTAGGATTGACTAGTTTGATCTCCATGCTGTCCAAAAGTGAAAGTGAAGTCACTCAGTTGTGACCGACTCTTTGCGACCCCATGGACTGGAGCCTACCAGGTTCCTCCATCCGTGGGATTTTCCAGGCAAGAATACTGGAGTAGGTTGCCATTTCCTTCTCCAGGAGATCCTCCCAACCCAGGGATTGAACCCAGGTTTCCCGCATTGTAGGCAGACGCTTTACTGTCTGAGCCACCAGGGAAGTCCTATGCTGTTCAAGGGACTCTCAAAAGTTTCTCCAGCACCACAGTTTGAAGGCATCAATTCTTTAGCACTTTTTTTTATTGTCCAGCCTTCAAAGACTGAAGGCAGGAGGAGAAGGGGATGATAGAGGATGAGATGGTTGGATGGCATCACTGACTCAATAGACATGAGTCTGAGCAAATTCGGAGATGGTGAAGGACTAGGAAGCCTGGTGTGCTGCAGTCTGAGTTGCAGAGTCAGACACAACTGAGCAACTGAATTTTAGTGCAGGGTAGAATCAATTCCCTGATACGGAGGGAAAATGGGAGGAAAAAGCAGGTTAAGTAGAAAAGTTAAGGTGCCGAAGAAAAGCTTAAAATGCTTATAAAACAACCTAGTAGACAGATCAAAAACACAATTGGATATACTGCTCTGGAGATCAATGGCATGGCCAGACAGTTAAAAGCACAGAGAAGATATTTAAAGATCCAAACTAGATAAGATTATTAAGGAGAAGGTGTTGATATAGAAGAGATGGGGAGGGTGTAAAGAAGGGAACTAAAGGGTGAAAGTGAGAAAAGAGAGGGAAGAAAAGAGAGAGGAGGTTAATATTTAGAGGTCTAATGGAAGAAAGGGGGAGTGGGTCCAGTGAAAAAGAATGGCCATGTTCAGGGAGAAAACTCAGTCAATAAATTTACTGAAAGCAAAGGAAGAGAGTTTGTCGAGAATGAAGGACAACTGTGTAGGAAGCTGCCAAAAGGTCAAATAAAATAAGGATAAACAGACTTTCCTCGTTGTCCAGTGGCTAAGAATCCACCTTGAAATACAAGGGACACAGGTTCAATTCCTGGTTTTCAGGAAACTAAGATCCCACATGCAACAAAACCTGTGTACCGCATCTACCGAGTCTACGCACCACAAGGAAAGATCCTGGGTGCTGCAAGAAAAACCCAACACAGCCAAATAAATAAATATTTTTTTTAAAGAATAGAATAGTGATTATTGCATTTGGCAGCATAGAGGGTGCTGGTGACCTTGACAAGGGCAATTCCAGTGCAGTGGGGAAGATGAGGCTTTATTGGAGCTGGTTAAGGAGATACAAGGAGGTGAGGAAATGGACACATGAATTAAAGTCAGTTATTTTTTTCTTTTCTGATGTCTTACCCAAAAGTATATGGGTGGTATCTGAGATACACATTTAAGATGGAAAATAGAATTTGCATTCTGATATGGTCACAGCCCCGTGAAAGGAAGACATTCCCCACCAAAGACAGATAAAGAGTGGTTGTAGGTGTCATTTCCTGAGGAAGCAGAGCAGCAAAGAGAGGTTGGTGCTTGATAAGAATGAGGATGCTTGAAGGAAAGGTGGAGGATGGGTACAGATGAAAGTGGAAGAAAGGCATCCTGTCAGATTGCTATGTGTATGACCATGAACTCCTGTACCTCTCAGACCAAAGTTGAGAGCTGAACCTCACTGGACCAGTTTCTCCTTTTCATTTCACTGCTGGCCCCGAGGGTTAACCATCTGCTTACTGAGTGGGTAACATTTTATAATGGAATAAGATAAAAATTGCTAACAAAACTGCAAGCAAGATGGTCACACATCAGGCTCTGTTCCAGACTCTTGAGAACAAAATCCATAGACGTGCTAATGAACTGGATAGAGGGAGAGAGAAAATGGGAAGAATCAAGGTTAATGCCTGCATCAGTGTATAGTGATGACAAATAGACACCTGTTCTCATGAGCTTACATTCTAGTGAGAGGAGAGAGGGATATGGTCTATTAGTTTCAGGTGTATAGCATAGAGTTACACACATGTAAATTTATAAATTTATAATTAAAAATATAAATTCATATTATAAATACATAAGTATAATTACATATTTGTAAAAGTGTATATTTATGTATATATGTGTGTTTAGGTTCTTTTCCATTATAGGTTATTACAATACATTGAGTATAGTTCCCTGTGTGATGCAGTGAGTCCCTATTGGTTATCTATTTTATATAGAGTAGTGTGTATACGTTAATCCCAACTCCTAATTTATCCCTCCACCCTCTCTTTGCCCATTTGTAAACATAAGTTTGTTTTATATGTCTGTAGGCATCTTTCTGTTTTGTATATAAGTGTCATTTTTAGATTTTTGTGTCATTTTTTTAGATTCACGTATAAAATATATCATATAATATTTGTCTTTGTCTGGCTTACCTCATTTAGTGTGATAATTTGTAGGTCCATCCATGTCGCTACAAATGGAATTATTTCTTTCTTTTTAATGGTTGAGTAGTATTCCATTATATAAATTTGTCACATCTTCTTTATTGATTCACAGACATTTAGATTGCATCCATGTCCAGACTCTTTTAAGTGGTGCTGCTGTGAACATTGGGGTAAATGTGTATTTTCCAATTATACTTTTCTTTAGATACATACCCAGGAATGGGATTGCTGGATCTCTATTTTTAGTTTTTTAAAGAACCTCCAGACTGTTTTCCATAGTAGCTGTACCAATTTACATCTCCACCAACAGTGTAGGAGGGTTCCCTTTTCTAAACACCCTCTCTGGCATTTATTGTTTGTAGACTTTTTGATGATGGCTGTGAGGGTTTTGAGAAGAGGAATGATATGATCTGTTCACTAAGTTGGGGCCCCAGGAGAAGGTGAGGGTTTGCAAGCAAGAGAAAGAGAACCATGTGTCTCATTGTGAGAATTTTCAAGTTCAGGGATCAGTGCAATATTCAAGTAAAAATGCTCAGGTACTCCATGTTCCAAACGATATTCCATAGAGCTACAGGGCTGATCTTTCTAAAAGGCAAATCGGATCAAGGAACGTTCCTGCTTCCAAACCTCTGCCATGCTTCCCATTGTCTACAGAGTAAGACCACATGCCTCTAACAAGACACAGAGTCAGTCCCTCACAATCTAGCCCTGGCCTATATTTGAAGGTCTCTTCCCTCCATTCCTTCCCTGGCACACTTTTCCCTCTGCCCATAATGCCCCTCTCTAAATACTTAACTCCTTATCCTCATGGCCTCGATCTATTTAATAATAACTTCCATGAAATCCCTGCACCCTCTCCCTGGGTTTCCCTTGGCCTCTGAGGCAAAACTAACCTGTTGGTTCATAGGTCTGAGAGGCAGGCAGGGTCTATGGTGCAATGACCATGGGCTTTAGAATTTGACTAACCTGGGTTAAAACCCAAGTGCTTGCTTATTGTATATAACTTAAAGCATGTTATTTAATTTTCTACACTCAGTTTCTTATAAAGGTGGTGGTGGTTTAGTTGCTAAGTCGTGTCTGATTCTTGTGACCCCATGAACTGTAGCCCACCAGGCTCCTCTGTCCATGGGATGTTCCAGGCAAGAATACTGGAGTAGGTTGCCATTCCCTACCCCAGGGGATCTTCCCAACCCAAGGATCCAACTGGGTCTCCTGCATTGCAGGAGGATTCTTTACTGACTGAGCCACCGGGGAAGTCCCATGTAATTTTAAACATGTTATTTAATTTTTCTACACTCAGTTTCTTATAAAGGTATTAATATCTGTTTTATAAGGTTGGCGTCAAGCTTACAGTTGATAAGCGTGTGCTCAGCCATGTCCAACTCTTTGTAACACCATAGACTCTAGCCCCCCAGGCTTCTCTGTCCATGGGATTCTCCAGGTAAGAGTACTGGAATGGGTTGCCATTTCCTTCTCCAGGAGATAACAAGTAAATCACTTAATATAGGCACAGGCACACAATAGATATTGAAAAAGTATTATTCCCCTCTAGACCTCAGGTTCCTCCAGGGCAGAAAACACGTTTTATTTATATTATATACATCCCATCATCAACTGGTCCCTGACACGCAAAAAAGGTACTTGACAGACATTAACCTGGTTGAATAGACCCTGTCTTCTCAGAAACATTTGTTTCTTAGAGGTGCAGCATCTTAGAGGCCTGAGGGTAAGGGTAGTGATTCTAAAGCGGATTGTGGCACGTACATCCCCGTGGGGCTCGCATCAAGCCAGTCACATCCCCTCAGCAGCTGCAGGAGCCCTTGTTGTTTGTCTCTGGGGAACACTCAGCAGTCCTCTCCATGAACATTTTTCTCATTTCTCTTTGGAACTTCTATCACGGCGTGCCACTTCTCTTTTCCCTCTCAGCAGTTCTCCCACTCCTCGCCCTGTTTGTTCTGTCTTCCTCCACCCCTTTCCACCACACACCATATGGCTCTTCCTCGCCTGCCCTGAGTTCAGGCTTGCTAGCCTCCATAAGTTTCCCCAGAGCAACCTGGGCCCTCTGGATCGGCTGACTACCCACTCCTGCTAGCAGCCCTGCTCTGAAGTTTACGTAAATGTCAACGCCATCCCTAAGGAGACTCATGACACTGAGAGAGTTCACTTCTGGGAACTCACTTCGCCAGTTACCTTTGATGAGCCAAAGGAGGGTGGAGCAGGTGGTGATCTTCCAAACACAACAAGGTCATGTGTCTCAACCTAGAATATTGAGAAGCTTATAGGGCAGATACAGGAAAAGGCTTTTTAACTCATTTTTTTCAACCTCCTCCAGGATCAATCAAATGAGGCAGCCCCAGTGCAGTGGATCAAGCATGGACTCCTCTAGAGTCACATGGGCACAGGTTTGTGTCCCTGCTCTGCATCTTCCAAGTGGTGTCTTACATGTGTTTCTTTTTTTTTTAATTTAATTTAATATTTGGTTAGCTAGTTATTTGGCTGCACTGGGTCTTCATTGCAGTGCGTGGGCTTCTCAGAGAAGTGGTTTCTCTTGTTGAAGAGCCTAGGCTTTAGGTGTATATCTTTAATAGCTGTGGTGCACTGGCTTATTTGCCCCACCACTTCAATAGTTGTGGTACACAGGCTTAGTTGTCCCCACGGCATGTGGGATCTTCCCAGACCAGGGATTAAACCCCTTCCTCTGCACTGGAAGCATGGATTCTTAACCTCTGGACCACGAAGGAAGTGACACATGTGTTTCTTCAATTCTCTAAACCTTCCTATAGCTCAGATGGTAAAGAATCTGCTTGCAGTGCAGGAGACCTGAATTCGATTTCTGGGGCAGGAAGATTCTCTGGAGAAGGCAATGGCAATCCACTCCAGTATTCTTGCCTGAAGAATCACATGGACAGAGGAACCTGGCAGGCTACAGTCCGTGGGATCGCAAAGAGTCGGACACGACTGAGCAACTAACAGTACTACTACAAGTTTCTTCATTTGTAAAACTGAGATTCCAATATCTTACTCAGTGTTGTTGATACCAGGTGTATCATGTATCGATGCATGACAAATCAGCTCAAAAGTCAGTGGCTTAAAACAGCAATATCTGGTAGTCTAGTGGGCTTTGCAGGTAAGGAACTTAAGCAGTGGCCAAGCTGGGCTATTCTCACTTGAGGTCTCTCACAAGATTGCAGTCAGTTGATGGTCAGAGTTGGAGTCATTTTGAAGGCTTCCTTATTCACATGTCTGGTGCCAGGGCTGGGAAGACAATCAGCAGAGGGTCTGGAGCTTCTGGGGCTCCCCCGGCATCTTCTCCCACCACCAGCGCCCTCCCCACCTGGCCCTCCAGCACACCCGTATTTCCTACATGGTAGATCAGGGCTCTAAAGGCACATGTCCTGAGAGAGAAACAGGTGTATCTGCATCAGTTTTACTAATCTTGCCTTGAAAGTCCTATAGCATCACTTCCCACTGCCTTATATTCACCAGAAGGGAGCGGCCACTGCCAACCGTCATCAACAGGAGATGAATTAGACCCCTCTTCCTTTAGAAGGAGTGTCAAAAATTGTGGACATGCTTCAAAAAACACTACAGCATATGAAATGCCTGATCTTCAATAGATGGTGGCAAGTTTTACTTTGTTTTTATTGAAGTATAGTTGATTTACAGTATTTTGTTAATTTCAGGTATACAGCATAGTGATTCAGGGGGATTTTGTAGATTATATTCCATAATAGGTTATTATAAGATATTATACATAATTCCATATGCTATATAGTAAATCTTTGTTGCTTATCTATTTTGTATGTAGTAGCCTGTATTTGTTAATCCCATAATCCCAATTTGTCCCTCCCACCTTTCAATAACCAGAAATTTGTTTTCTGTCTGTGAGTCTGTTTCTCTTTTGCATATACTCTCATTTGTATTCTTTTTAAGATTCCACATATAAGTGATATTATACAGTATTTGTCTTCTCTGACTTATTTCACAAAGTATAATATTCTCTAACCATCTCGTCATCTGATGCCCTCTTCTCCTTCTGCCCTCAATCTTTCCCAGGATTAGGGACTTTTCCAATGAGTAGACTATTCACATCAGGTGGCCAAAAATACTAGAGCTTCAGCTTCAGCATCAGTCCTTCCAACGAGCACTCAGGGTTGATTTCCCTTAAGATTGTCTGGTTTGATCTCCATGCTGTCCAAAGGGCTCTCAGGAGTTTTCTCCAGCACCACTGATGTGATGGACATAAATTTGGGCAAACTGTGGGAGATCGTGAGCGACAGTGAGGCCTGGCATGCTGCAGTCCATGGGGTTGTGAAGAGTTAGACTCAACTGGGCAGCTGAACACCACAATATTCCTTAAGTCCATCCATGTTGCTGCAAATGGCAAAACTTTTTTTTCTTATGGCTGAGCATTATTCTATCACATATACCTATATGTATGTACATAAATACTCACACACATACACACACACACATCATCTTAAGTCAATTGTATGTTGTTGGGTACTTGGGTTGTTTCCATGTCTTGATTATTGTAAATAGTGCTGCTATGAATATCAGGGTGCACATGTCATTTCAATTAGATCTTTCATTTTTTCTGAATATGTACCTGGGAGTGTGATTGCTCCCAGGTATATATGGTATCTCTATTTTTAGTTTTCTAAAGAACATCCATACTGTTCTCCATAGTGGCCACACCAGTTTACGTTCCCACCGACAGTAGGAGGGTTCCCTTTTCTCCACAACCTCTTCAGCATTTAATACGTACAGACTTTTTGATGATGGCCATTTTGACTGGTGTGAGGAGATACATCTTTGTGGTTTTGATTTGCATTTCTCTATTATGTAGTGATGCTGAGCATCTTTTCATGTGCCTGTTGGCCATCACAGTTTGTCTTTGGAAAAATGTCTACCTAGGTCTTGTGCCCATTTTGTGACTGGGTCATTTGTTTTTTCGATAATGAGATGCATGAGCTGTTTGTATATTTTGGATACATTTGTCACACTGTTTGCAAATATTTACTCCTATTATAAGGTTGTATTTTTGTTTTATTAATAGTGATGGCTTCCTTTGCCTTTTCATTTTACTTACCTTCCTCTATCTGTATGAATTCAGGAGAAGCAGTTAACCACTGTGGTTTCGAGGGGGTGTTTCTAGGTGGCAGGGTATCTGTGTAGACTGTGTGTGTCCAGTGTCTTTCTTGCAAGGGCTGGCCTCAATAAGGATGCCAGCCACAGCGTCCTCAGGATATGCTGGCTGTTATGTCCTTGGAAGAGGGTATGGTTGGTGTGGGGGGATCCAAAACCTGTGCACAATGTGCGGGGGGAATCCCTCTCTGCTCTGTAGCATCGCTGTCCCATCAGGGGCAGAGCTGCTCCCTGCTTGTTGATGTAGAAGCCCTGAGGGCCAGGCTTAATCAGGCTCTGCTGCCCTTGAGCTGTGCCCTGCCCCAGAGGTAGTAGTTGCTGAAGCCAGTCAAGCTCATGCACTCACTGAGGACCTGTATGCCACCCATACAGGCGTCCATGGTTCTGCTCAGAAGTAGCCCAAGGTTGCATGCTTTCTCCTGTTATTTTAGTCCCAGATCTAGTGCGAGGCTGTGGTGTGGAGTAGGCTGGGGTGTGGGGGGTGCGGGCAGGCAGGGCATTGTGGCTTCAGGCATTGGGGTGGGGTGCCACCAGTGCAAGGCTCTCTCCATCCTGAGGGTTGGCAAACTAGCACAAGTTCACCCTTCATGAGAAGAGTCTAGGTTCTCCGGCCATTCTGCCTGTCCCAGCAGTTCTCCTAGCAACCGTGGGGGCTTGTCTCCCACCTTGTGTCCCATTCTCTGCAACCCCGTGAACTGTAGCCTGCCAGGACTCCACTATCCATGGGGTTCTCCAGGCAAGAATACTGGACTGGGTTGCCATGTCCTTCTCCAGGGGATCTTCCCAACCCAAGGATCAAACCTGAGTCTTATGTTTCCTGCATTGGCAGGTGGGTTATTAACCACTAGCACCACCTGGGAAGCCCAATCAGCTGAGAACACTTTTTTTTTTTTTTCTGGATAGAACCTCTATTATTTCAGAAATAAGCATCCTGAAGTGAGGCAGTTAAAACAGTTATTTCCGGATTACTGTAATAAATATTTGTCAATACACCAGCTATCTCAATAAACATATGCATTTCATTCATAAGAACTTCCAAAAATAACTCTTCTGGGTCAAATAAATTTACAAATGGTGCAAGATAATGGTCTATGGAAAAGGAAAATTCTGCTAGGGGAAACTCTAATGAAGCATTTTCTCCATTACATTTGTGATAGCCGAGAACCTTTAACTTTGGGCTTCCGTGGTAGTTCAGCTGGTAAAGAATCCATGTGCAAAGCAGGAGACCCCCGTTCGATTCCTGGGTTGAGAAGATCCCCTGGAGAAGGGATCGGCTACCCACTCCAGTATTTTGGGGCTTCCCTGGTGGCTCAGACAGTAAAGAATTCACCTGCAATGCAGGAGACTTGGATTCAATTCCTGGGTTGGGAAGATGCCCTGGAGAATACTGATTCTTGCCTGGAGAATCCCCATGGACAGACAAGCCTGGTGGACTACAATCCATGGGGTTGCAAGGGGTTGGACATGACAGAGCGACTAAGCACAGCATAGCAAGCTTCTACTTCATTTTTCCCCACTTTGGTTAATATAATTGGAGAGGTAAGGTCTCTGAAGGAGCAGATGGAACAGAACGAAAGAATTCAAGAGGTTCTCAAACCCAGAAAGAGAAAGGCCAGCCTGTCACGGACACAGAGAGAGCCGAGGAAGCAAAGGTCACACACAGTCAGGCAGTGGGGGGTTGGCAGAGAGAGCCTGCAAATAACCGGTAGTAATTCAGGGGCTTCCCCAAAACCTTTCCTCCAGGGTGTGGAAGCCACCCACTCTGTGTTGACTAGTGTTCTGAGAATTTGTTGGGTAATTGACAAGGAAGACAATGTGCTGGGACCAAGGAAAATCTTGTCATCAGTCTTACTGGCCAGACCATGGGTGGGGTACTAAGGGGGTGGACCACAGTTCTGTCCCAGGCCACAAGAACACTGCCTGTCCTAGACCTTCCACCCAGGCCCACCGTTCTTCTCACAAGAAAAAATGAACTGGGTTCTCCCACAAGCTTCATGAGCACTTACACAGCATCTCTTCCCCTGCCTCCTCCAGTAGCTCCTTCTTTGGGCGCCTTCTGAGCTTTTATGGGTTTCCAAGGTCCCATCTTCATTTGTTCCTCTCATTTTCTATCATCTCAACTCTCAAAGCACTTGCATCTCTCCTGCTATGGAATGGCCTTCAAAGTATTCCCAATTTGCTCTCTTCAAAGTCAGTCATTCAAAAAATATTTATGAAGCCTATACTATGTGCCAGACACAGTAGAAGGCATTGGGGATCCAACAGAGAACAGGAGGAGCAAGCTTTCTGGATTCCCTGAGCTGATATTCTAGGAGGCTTTCACAAAAGGAGAGGATGGATTTAGATGAAAGGGATACAGAAAGGACTTACCCAAAACGATGTCAGTGATTTGCCCTTTCACATCTGATTGAAGGGGCAGCCTGTCAGGGTGGGTGAGGCACAGTGGAAGTGAGACCCTGTCCTTGACATTGAACAACGGCCTGGGGCAAGTCATTTGGGTTCTTGGTTTAATGACTCAAGTCTTTCAGGAGTCACCTGTATAGCCTGGGAATTCACCTCTACAAACGTCATCACAGGCAGGAATGTGGTCTGTGCGAGGCTTATGTCACCATCACCTGCCTAGAGTCTCTAAGCTGAGGCCTGAGGGGAAGGGAAAGTTGCTAAACCTCCCCCCGATACTTCCTCTTCCTTCATTCTCTTCCATTTTTGCAATAGCAATCCCATGGGCCTTTGCAGGTTCGGCCTACATACACCTCTGGAAGCAGATGCTCTGCTTGTTCGCATCATGTGAGATACATTGCCGGGGGTCAGTCCAGGATTAATTCACATTGAAAATTTGCAGGGTAGGAGAAATTAAATAATTTAATTGGTAAGTAGGCAAACTAATGTTGTGTGCAAAAAAGATATTAGGAAACAACGAGAATTTCAGATGAATTTCAAAGTGAAAGACATAAGAGGTCAAATAAATTTCAGCTTTTTGGTTGCAGGTTTAGGATTTACTTCCCAATCCTGTCGGGGGTTTGGACTTCCTCCCCTCAGTCCTACATTGTGGACTGGTTTGAAAAGCTCTACTATGAGGCTACCCTCTGAGGCTCCTTGACCTTTGGGATACCTTCTCCCAAACCTGCGCCAAGCAGAAAGGGAAATGTGGACACCAAAGAGGCAGCTTCATTCAGTGGCAATCGGCCTCTCTCTCTTTTTTTTTTTTTTTTTTAGCATTGATTTATTTGTTTATGGCTGCACTGAGTCTTCATTGCTGTGCACAGAGTTTCTCTAGTTGCAGTAAGTGAGGGCTACTCTTCATCGCGGTGAGCTAACTTCTCACGGCAGTGGCTTCTCTTGTGGAGCACAAGCTCTAGGGTGCCCAGGTTCAGTGGTCAGAGCACACAGGCTTAGCTACTTTGATAGCATGTGGGATCTTCTCAGATGAGGGATCAAACCCATGTCCCCTGCATTGGCAGGCAGATTCTTAAGCCACTGGACCACTGGGGAAGCCCAGCAGGCTTTTGTAACAACAAACCCAACCAGATGTGGCTCCGAGCAACAGGACAAATTATTCTCTCACCATCAGACCTTCCAAAGCAGAGAAGTCCCAAGGTTACATGAATGAGCAGCTTCAAGATGTTGCCAAAGACCCACGTTCCTTCCATTTTCTCTCTACCGGCTTGTTAGGTATTTCTGCTCATGGTATCCAGATAACTGCGACACTTTCAAGCTCTGTAAACTCACACAGTGACATGAGGAGGCAGGAAAAGAGGGAGCATGCCTACCTTACTATCCCCTCAACATTTTTTCAATTTTGGTTGCACAGCTCTTCATTGTGGTGCACAGGGTTTCTCGTTGCGGGGCGCAGGGCCTTCTCTAGGGGCCTGAGCTTCTCTTGTTGTGGCACAAGGGCTTCTCTTGACGCAGAGCAGGTGTTCTAGAGCGTGTGGTCTCAGTAGTTGCTATGTGGGATCTTAGGTCCCTGACCAGGGATCAAACTCCCATCCCCTGAATTGGAAGGCAGATTTGTAACCACTGTACTTACCAGGGAAGTTCCTTGCATTCCTTTCACAAAACAAGAAAAACTTTCCCTGTAGGCTTCCTCAGTTTGGCAGATTTGGCTTCACATCACATTGGGTGGAGCACAAAATTAAAGACAAAAGGAATGGAATCACTATGGTTAAATTATCTAATCCATATCCTCTCCCCTCCTGTGGCTAGGCAGGGCCCTGTCTTCCCCTGAAAAGTGTGGGCACCGATACCCGAACCAGATCCGGAGGCAAGGCAGAGCACAGCTAGCTGGCGGGTGTCAGCAGGGAGGCAGCCAACAGTGTGGGTAACTCAGCACCCCCATCTTCCCTCATCCCGCATCACAGATAGCCCTGAGGGGAAAGTGGGTGATTAATTGGGGGAAAATGAATGTCAAGCGGCTTTCTGTTCCTGAGATGAAAGAGTCTCATGACATTTGGAATTTAATCATACAGTTTAAGCAACACTTCATCAGGAAAGTCCTTCAGACTGCTTTCCAAACTTAGAAAGCTTTGTCAACTTGGAAGAAAGGAAGAAGCCAAGGTGAGTGGAAGCCTGACCTCTCTCCATGGAGCAGATTATGGAAGTGTCTACCTACTGAGGGTCTTTAGCACTCGCGTGGATGACAGAGTCATTCATAATTACAATCAGAAGCATAGTACATGAAAGCTGGATTTACTGGTCATCTACTCTCCTATATAGGGCTTCCCTGGTGGCTCAGTGATAAAGGATCTACCTGCAATGCCGAAGACCCAGGTTCAATACCTAGGTCAGGAAGATCCCCTGGAGAAGAAATGGCAACCCATTCCAGTATTCTTGCCTGGAGAATTCCATGGACAGAGGAGCCTGGTGGGCTACAGAGTTCATGGGATTGCAAAGAGGCGAACACAACTGAGTGATTGAGCACTCACTCTCCTATATGTTACACATCTCATTGCACAGATAAGCCAGAGCAGACAGGAAAAGGGCTTGCCCAAGGTCAGACAGTGAAGTGTCCGAGGCAAGAAGGGAGCCTGGTACGTGGTCCACCTGTTTTCACAAAACCTCTTAGCTCCCACTCAGGCCAACCTGACCAATGAGCCTTCTTACAATTCAGTAAATACTTGCAAATAACCAGAGTTGCATGGATACCACACACCATAAGAATAGAAGGGCAAGAGGGAGTGATAGGAAGAAGGGAGCTAAAGCTGACCTTCCTGAAGTACAAACCTTCCTCAAAACATACAGCCAGTGGGCATATCTCATCTCAGTTTGAATAAAACTGGAGCCAGTTCATCTTCTGTAGCTCCTATGGGTAAGTTGCAGGACACTAGAGGAAGAAAAGTAATAAAAAGAGCATTTATGATGCTGTTAAAATTAGATGCGATGCCAGATTGTAACAGATGAATGTGGGTTTAAGTAGGAGAAAGAGAAAAGGCCTTTGTTCCTGGCTCACATGCTCCACTGACATAGACAGAGCTGCCGAGATATCACACGGGCTCTAGGAACTTCCTTTTAGAGATCCTACCTTGCATCAAATTAAGTATATTAAGATGCACCCTTTTCACTTGCTAAGCAATTGATACATAACTAGGTCTCAGTTAAGTTCTATTATAGTTGACTAAATGAAAGAAACATTTTGTAGACATTTACTTGAACATTCCTTCCCTTTTTTCAACATAACAGTTTTCATGTTTCAAAGGTATGTTTTTTTCCACAGCTCATGTCTCAAATAGTTTAATAGAACTTTGAAAACTTCTAAGCACTAGGCTCTAGACCTATAGCATCAGATGGATGAAATGTGAAACTGCGGCTCTTTAGACCCCCGACCTCCACACGACAGCTGGTGGTACCTGAGCTGGGGAAGGCAGGGGTTGTGCTCATTACCAACCTCAGTGCTCTGTGTAATAGGACTAATTCATATCTGTGTAGTACCATGGGCCTCACTCAGATCTTTCATGTATTTTATTTCACTTTTTCCTCTTCAACAGCCTAGTGTATAGACACTAAATTAATTCTACTGATCAGGAAACTTTGGTTCAAAGGGGTTAACTTGTTCAGCATCATACTGCTAGTATGTGAAGGGACCCAGATTCAAAGAGAGGTCTTAACACTCAACTGTGTGCTTTGGGGCACAGTTTGAAGTCCTTGTTAACAGCCATCTCCTGAGTTTTCTACCTCATGACCAGGAGAGGGAAAATCTAGTTGACCCTACTTGTCCTGGAATCGAGAACTAGTAAGAGTGAAAGACATCATTTGTTGAAATTTATCAATTGGTGCAACTTGTTCATTTGAATAAGATCAAATGTCTTTATTCATTTTTGACTGTGCTTGCTTTTCGTTGCTACATGGACTTTTCTCTATTTGTGGAGAGTGGGGGCTACTCTTTAGTTATATTATGCAAACTTCTCATTGCTTCTCTTGCTGTGTAGCATGGGCTCTAGGCAAACGGGCTGTAGTAGTTGCCGCTACCAGGCTCTGGAGCACAGGCTCAATAGTTGTGGTGAACAGGCTCAGCTGCCCCAAGGCTTGTGGGATCTTCCTGGATCAGGGATTGAACCTGTGTCTCCTGCATTGCTAGATGGATACTTTACCGCTGAGCCACCAAGGAAGCCCCTCCAAATGTCTTTCTTGGGGTGACAGGCCCAGACTCTGAATTCTACTATGCCAGCATACAACCTCAGTGGCATTTAAGCCTTAACACCCAAGTTTTCTCTACAGAGCTCTGTGCATCCTGTTTTTCTTCCTAATCCCTGGTCGGTACCAAAAAGGGCCAGTATGACACTGCAGACAGGCCCCCATCCCTATGATAAAACTAAGGTGACTGCTCCCTTTGGTCTCCCAAAGTTTGGGAAATGATATGACAGGCAGGATTCCTGATGTTTCAACAAGTTTTCCACCAAAGGTAAAGGTGTAAGATGAGTAAGGAAAAGACATCCCAGCTAGCTACTCTATTCCAGATGTTTGGAATAATCCTGTGGGAAGAAATAACAGCATGTGAGCAGAATCTTAGCATTCTCGCTTACCTGTTTGCTTGGCTTGTTGTTGCTGTTGTTTAACTTATTTATTTATTTTAATTGGAGGACAATTATTTTACAATATTATGATGGTTTTGGGCCATACATCAAATGAATCAACCACAGGGATACACGTGTCCCCCTCATTCTGAACCCCTCTCCCACCTCCGTCCCTACCCCATCCCTCTGGGTTCTTCCAGAGCACTGGCTTTGGGTACCCTGCTTCATGTATCGATCTTGCTCTGGTGATCTATTTCACATATGGTAATATACATGTTTCAGTGCTATTCTCTCAAATCATCCCACCCTCGCCTTCTCCCACTGAGTCCAAAAGTCTGTTCTTTACATCTGTGCCTCCTTTGCTGCCCTGCATGTAGGATTGCTGGTACCGTCTTTCCAAATTTCATATATACTCACTAAGTCATGTCCAACTCTTTTCTACCCCATGGACTGTAGCCCACCAGCCTCCTCTGTCCATGGGATTTCCCAGGCAAGACTACTTGAGTGGGTTGCCATTTCCTCCTCCAGGGGATCTCCCAGACCCAGGGATCAAATTCACATCTGCATTGCAGGTGGATTCTTTACCACTGAGCCACCTGGGAAGCCCATTTGCTTTGCAAAGCCTCACTAATGATTTGTAAGCTTCTCCTCCAAGTCCTTATCCGTCTACCACTTTGAATTCTGTGTTGTGAGATGTCAGCTAGACACCCAGAATGGAGGTTATACACTTTTGGGCTCATTATTATGGGCTGTTATTATTATTATGCCTGTTCTGATGTCCTCTTTCTTCCACCCCTACTATAATAACTTTAAAGCCCTTGAGGATAGCGACCAATTATTGCAGCCATCACAGTACCACAGTGCTAAGCATGGGATAATTGCTCAATAAATATGTCTTTATTTTGACCCCGTCTCACTCAGGCTGTACCACTAGAGGAAGTTCAGTGGAAAATGAGTCATACCTGAAGATGTCACAATTATTCCATTCAGAACTTCCTCGTAAAGCTTTCTTTCTCCAAGTTCTTCTTTGAAGACCATCCAGTGCTAATACTGGAATCGTCAATGCCACACGTGACAGCATAATTTAAAGTCAGGCACAGTTCTTTCTAAAGCTCAGAGGTTCCAGAGGGAACCAGATCCTCTTCCCTCATCACTCTCCCCTCAACCATCCTCCCCTCTGCTCTAGAAGTGATGTGACATAGTTTCTGAGAAGGAGGAATTGTCATTATATGTTGCCTTCCTGTGACTTCTCACTGCACTTGGAATAGCATGCAAAATCTTTTCCAGGGTTCCTGCCCACTGTTTCATTCTTACTTCCTCATTCTCTCCTTCCCCTCAATGTCCCAGCCACAGGGCCCATCTTAATTAACTTCCTCAACACTTAAGTCTCTCTTTACCACAGTGTCTCAAAGGAAAGTGTTTCCTCAGCCTGGAAGATTCTCCAGGACTGATTCCTTGGGCATCAGGTTTTGCTTTAAGTGTGATCTCCTCACTTGACCACAAAAGTACGGTAGGTTTGCCCTCTACCCATTGTCTCTGTTGTATTGTCTATATCCTTTGCAGCACTTACTTTAGTTTGTAACTGAATATTTTTTTGCTGCCAGTGGACTGCAAACCCCTAAGAGCACACACCATGTTACTCTTATTCCTCTCTGTCTCTAGTGCCTGGCTCAGAGCTTCACACCAAGCAGGGTCTCACTAAACACTTGTCAAAGAAAGAAAGAGAGAAAGAGAGAAAGGAGGAAAGGAGGAAGAAAGGAGGAAAAGAAAGAAAAAAGGAAGAAAAGGATAGATTCTTTGAGAGAAATTTATCCTTTCCTTTCTGGATCTCCTTCCTATTTGTCCATTTCAGGCCCTTCCAGAAAGCTGAGGAACATTTTCTTCTAATCAGAAGACTTTAGAAATATCTAGAGATATAGACAAGTTAGTTTTGGGGGGTGTGTGTGTGCTGATGTAGGAGTAGGGAGTTAATTTGTTTCTTCCAGCAGGAGGTATGAAATTTACCAGGAATGAAGAGAAAGGTACAGCATGCAGGTTGGGCATCATGCTGAATTCAAGAGTCCAGTTCCTAGGGCCAAAATAGATCCCTACAGCCTAAAGGATAATTTTGGAGCTGTCCGTGGTTTAGTGGGTGACAGACTGAAACCTCTAGCAAATGTAGGTCATATGCTGCAATTTCCTTCTCTATTCACAGACGACTTCGGTCCTCCAAATATGTAGGGGTTCTTTCCCACACTAAGTGACTCTCCAACACTAGCCTGGTGTCCTACAATTTAACTCAATTCTGAGACTATCTACCTAGAGACAGCATCAAATCTCACTGATTAGGGGCTCAACCCCACAGGACTACACCTACTTCAGATGCCAGTCCCAAGTCCAGGTTATTACCTCGATTCTGACTGATCTGTCCACCCCCCAACCCTGGGTTTGATAATTTACTAGACTGACTGAATTCAGGAAAATTTTTACTATTCCTGACATTATAATATGAAGAGATATAGGAATAGGTCCAGAAGAATTCCCAGCATAGGAGCCTCTATCCTCTGGGAGTCTGGTTTGTACCACGCTCTCTGAATGTGGATTCATTTTTCGTCACCAACCTGGAAGCTCTCTGAATCTCATGGTTAGGGTTTTTTATGGCGGCTTCATTATATAGATATAATGGATTAAATCATTGACCACTGGTGACTGATTCAATGTCCAGACCCCCTCCTCTTTGCAGAGGTGGAGAAGGGGCTAAAAGTTCCAACCTTCTAATCAGGTGGTTGGTTCTCCTGACAGCCATCCCCTATGAGTGTCAACATCTATTGGAATATAAAGAAAGCAAGGAAATTCCAGAAAAACACATACTTCTGCTTCATTGACTATGCTAAAGCCTTTGACTGTGTGGATCAAACTATGGAAAATTCTTATAGAAATGGGAATACCAGACCACCTTACCTGTCTCTTGAGAAACCTGAATGCAGGTCAAGAAGCAACAGTTAGAACTGGACATGGAACAACAGACTGGTTCCAAATCGGGAAAGGAGTAAGCCAAGGCTGTATATTGTCACTCTGCTTATTTAACTTAAATGCAGAGTACATCATGCAAAATGCAGGGCTGGATGTAGCACAAGCCAGAATCAGGATTGCGAGGAGAAATAGCAATAACCTCAGATATGCAGATGATACCACCCTTATGGCAGAAAGCAAAGAGGGACTAAAGAGCCTCTTGATGAAAGTGAAAGAGGAGAGTGAAAAAGCTGGCTTAAAACTCAACATTCAAAAAGCTAAGTTATGGGACTGGATTATGGCATCCGGTCCCATCATTTCATGGCAAATAGATGAGGAAGAAATGGAATAACCCAATATTTTCTTGGGCTCCAAAATCATTGTGGACAGTGACTGCAGCCATGAAATTAAAAGACCCTTGCTCCTTAGAAGAAAAGCTATGACAAACCTAGACTGTGTATTAAAAAGCAGAGACATCACTTTGCCAGCAAAGGTCCATATAGTTAAAGCTACGATTTTTCCAGTAGTCATGTATAGATGTGAGAGCTGGACCATAAAGAAAGCTGAGCACTGAAGAATTGGTGCTTTGGAATTATGGTGCTGGAGAAGATTCTTGAGAGTCCCTTAGACAGCAAAGAGATCAAACTAGTCAATCCTAAAGGAAATCAGACCTGAATATTCATTGGAAGGACTGAAACTGAAGCTCCAATATTTTGGCCACCTAATGCAAAGAGTCAACTCATTCGAAAAGACCCTGATGCTAGAAAAGACTGAGGGCAAGAAGAGAGGGTGACAGAAGATGAGATGGTTGGATGGCATCACCGAATCCAGGAGATAGTGAAGGACAGGGAAGCCTGGTGTGCTGTAGTCACGGGGTCACAAAGAGAAGAACACAACTGAGCGACTGAACAGCAACAAATGAGTGGTTATCCAGGGGCTTTCCCAAAACTCATCTCATTAACAAATTCAGCTGTATTTGAAAGAACCTTGTTGTGAATATTAAAACACTCTTTTTTTCACCTTTATGACTCTCATCACTTGGGAAATTCCAAGGGTTTTAGGAACTCTGCCAGGAAAGGGGATGAAGACTGAACATATCTTTATTATTATAAATCACAATATCACAGCCACCTCTAAATAAGACTGATAATTGGTTGTGTTATTTTTAAAAGATGATGTAGGGTCAGGAAGAATGTATTGAGTAAGTAAAGAGAGGAAGATAATGCAGACCGACATCTGCCTTCCCAAAACTTCTCAGTCTACCCAAGAAGGTCCATGGGAGGCTGTGCTGGATGTAGAATGCCAAGCAGCCTTCCTATCATTCATTGGCTGGTGTTGATGGCTTTAATTAGACTACATACTTAGGGAGATTTACCCCCTGGTTCAATTGTAATTTTCCATGGGATTCTAACTCCAGGCGTCCCAGAACCAAATGTCCTCAATAAACCTCAGTTCAGCTCAGGGCATGCGCATGGAAGAAAGCTCTGCTCCAGTTTTCCTTCCTGAGTTCTCTGTTTTCCATAGCGGCAGGCCCAGCTGCGGGCCAGTGACGTCCCTGGGGCTCTGTGGTTCCAGCAGTGCCGGGGGAGTGTGCAGGCAACCTAACCAGCTACTCACTCACTCACGCTGTCATGTCTGCCTCTTTACGACCTCATGGATTGTAGCCCGCTAGGCTCCTCTGCCCTTGGGATTTTCCAGGCAAGAATACTGGAATGGGTTGCCATTTCTTTCTCCAGGGGATCTTCCCAACCCAGGGATGGAACTCTTGTCTCCTGTGGATCCTGCCTTGGGAGGCAGATTCTTTACCAGTGAGCCACCAGGGCAGCTCTCTAGTCTACTAACAACTCCAGGGTGGGCTAGCAGTCCACTTGCAACCATGTCTCCTCTGCCTTAAAATCCTAGTTTTCCCATATCTAGATCTATTACAGGTAAAATTGATACATTGCTAGATTCTTCATTGATCTTGGGAAAGTTACTTTCCCTGCCTCAGTCTTCTTGTCTCTAAAATGGGGATGATGTTAATTCTGCACAGAATTAACCAATAGATAAATGAGCTATTATATGGAAATCACATAGGAATGCATAATAATAATTATCATTGTTTTGTCACTAAGTCATGTCTGACTCTTTTGGGACCCCATGGACTGCAGCCTACCACGCTCCTTTATCCATAGGATTTCCCAGGCAAGAACACTGGAGTGGATTGCCATTTCTTTCTCCATCCCAAGGACTGCACCCGCATCTCCTGTATTGCAGGCAGATTATTTATCACTTGGCTACCAGGGCTTCCTGTAATAATAACTGGGGCTTCATAAATGGTAGTTGATATGACTAACAGTACTGTATCATTACTATTGTACATTAGCTCCTGGAAGAGAGGGAATTGATCTTATTTATTCCTAGGTCCCAGGGGCCTGACTCAGTACTCAGCAGCCTTCAACTTCCCTAGCACTTATTATCTGCACCATTCCAATGTTTGCTCTTCGCCTAATGTTTGCTCTGACTTTCACTGTGAAAATTATATATCCCAATCTGTGGTTTCCTGGAAGAACAGGATTTCTCATCTATTAATACCTGTGTATGCTTCATACCATCTGGCTCATATAGTAGGGGTGCCTGATAACTATTTTTAAAATTTTTATTGAAGTGTAATTGATTTATAATGTTCCAGCTGTGCAGCACAGTGATTCGGTTATATATAGTTTTTCAGATTCTTTTTCTTTTTTTAATGTTGTTTATTGTGGTAAAAGTCACAAAATATAAAGCATACTATTTTAACCATATTTAACTGTACATTTCAGTGGTACTAAGTACATTCACATTGTTGTGAAACTCTCACCATCATCTGCCTCCCCAATTTTTTATCTTCCTAAACCAAAATTCTGTCCTCATTAAACACTAACTCCTCATTCCCCCTCCCCTGCCCACCCCCAACCCTTGGCATCTACCACTGTACTTTCTGACTCTGTGAGTTTGACTACTCTAGGTATCTCATGTAAGTGGAATCAAACAGTATTCATCTGCACCTACTGTATGTTGGAATGCTTTTAAGGTTAACTTAATATTGTTAACTTATTAGGGTTAATATAATATGTGCTGCACACAGATTGTACCTTCTTTTTTTACCCCTGTGCTATACAGTAGTTTCTCTTTTAAAGTATATATGTCAAACCTACTATGTATAAAATAGATAACTGATCAGATCCTTCTTCATTATAGGTTATTATAAGATACTGAATATATTTCTATGTGCTGTATAGTAGGTCCTTCTTGGTTATCTATTTTACGTGTAGTAGTACGTTTTAATCCCAACCTCCTAATTTAACTCATTTAACTCCTAATTTATCTCATTGTGTGTGTGCGCGCGTGTGTATACCACATCTTCTCTATCCATTCATCTGTGAATGGACATTTAGGTTGCTTCCCTGTCTTGACTTTTGTTAATAGTATTGCTATGAAAATAGGGGTGCATGTATCTTTTGAATTATGTTTTTCTCCAGATACATACCCAATGAGTGGGATTGCTGGATCACATAATAGCTCCAGTTTTAGCTTTTAAGGAACCTCCATAGTTTCCATAGTGACTGCACCAACTTACATTCCCACCACCAGTGTAGGAGGGTTCACTTTTTTCCATTCCCTCTCCAGCATTTATTATTTGTAGACTTTTTGATGATAGCCATTCTGACTAATGTGGTCAAACTCATTGCAGTTTTGATTTGCATTTCTCCAATAATTAGCAATGTTAGGCAGCTTTTCATGTGCCTTTTGTCTATCTCTGTGTCTTCTTTGAAGAACTGATAACTCTTCACAGACTTAAAATACTGCATTTCTTAATCCTGATAACAAGGAAATCATGTGGGATACTTGCAAGAGCAGCTGGTATCCATGCATTTACACGCCAGTGATGACATAATTTATGAGTGGGAAGAGATGTTCAAACCACCAGAGCACTAAGATTAAGGCCAACAGGCAAGAGGGGGGTGGGGGTGGTTACCTAAATACCAGACTGTACATTACACTCTATGTTCCTTGTAGGCAAGTAACATTTTTCCTTCTTTCTCAGATACCTCACAAAGTGCCTGACCTATATCATGTACTTAATGAATGTCAGTTAAATTGACAAATGTATTCACACTTTAAACTCCAACTTAAGAAGCTCCCATTGCTCCCTCCATTGGCCCATGTATGCTTATTAGCCTGGCCCTGCACCGAGCTATGGAGCTCCTGTCCCACTCCATCTCCACTACCACATACTCTCCATACCTCTCTAGATCCTCACCTGAGTCTCAGCTTGGCAAGAGGAGGGTCACATTTTGAAATCATGTTTGTGCAAAATTAGCCACAAGCAGTTATGCCCACTTGGCTGGAATCTCTTCTTGGTATGCAGAAAGGTATCAACAATGAGTTCTGCCTCCTCTCATATAGGAGAAAACCTTTCTTTGCTACTTCTTGATTGTATTCTCTTTTTGAACCAGTTCAGCCTTAGGAATTAGTTTTCCTACCAGTATCAGGTCTTTGAAGAATATTAGCAGATTCTCTGCCTTAGCAGACAGACCAGCCAGAACTGCCAGTCAAACATAGTTCCCTCTGTTTTCATCATCTTTGAAAGAGGAAGGAGATATCTGCCTTGACTTGCCCAACATCCCCTTTTGAAACAAAGGCTGGACAGCAAAGGATAGAAGCTCTAATTACCACAGGCTAAAAGCAAACAAGGGTGTTGATTATTTCACATCACATGTGAAGTCTGGACAGTTTCAGAGTGGGCCAATTCATTGACATAGAAACATCATAGATCTAGCTTGGCTTTTTTGCAACTTTTCCCCACAGTTCTAAGATCTGCAATAGGTCAGGCCTTATATGCTGTCAAAAATCTTCAGACACAGAGAGACAGAATCTCCCAATCCTGGTCCCACCATCTGATATCCTCCTTGTCTCACTGAGCAGCCCAATCCACCCATGCTTAAACAATCATTATTCAAGGTGTGCATGAGTCATGTCTGACTCTTACAACCCCATGGACTGTAGCCCGCCAGGCTCCTCTGTCCATGGATTTCTCCGGGCAAGAATACTAGAGAGGGTTGCCATTTCCTCCTCCAGGGAATTTTCTGGGCCCAGGGATTGAACCTGGGTCTCCTGTGTCTGCAGAAGGATTCTTGTACCACTGAGCCTGAGGCGACCACAGCTGGCCTAGACCAATGACATCCCACCCTCAGTGATCAGGTAGAGTCTAAGTTCCTAAAAAGGATACAACCCTTAAGGCTGGCAACCCAAACCAGGGCTTGATAGCAAAGTAGGAAAAAGGAAACAGCTCCCTGGCAGGCAACCAACAGTGTCTGGGACAGAGAAGTTTGGTCCCTTGACCTCTCTGAAGGAAATGAGTAAAATTACCCTCATTTTAAGCCTGGGGAAATAAAGCCTCTGTGAGACAAGGATCCTGCTTACTCAGAGCTGCAATCTGGTTGAAGAGATAAAGGTTTCTCAAAGCATTAACTCAGGTTGGCTCCATCATTATTATCTGTGTGGGATGAAACAGTAACAAAGCCCGGTTGAAATCTAGTATGCAAATACAAAAGTAGGATCACCATCGCAAAGAAAACAAAGTCTTCTTGTAGGCCATGCTGAGTCACACATGTGAGTACACACATCCCAATTCCAGATAAATGTTGACAGGTCCCACATAGGGTCTCATTGATAAGATGGCTCGTTATGTCGACCTCCCAAACAAAAAATAAATCACAGTCATCTGTGAAACTGACCAAATTGCCCAAATGGCATCCTATTATCTCACTGCACCTATCTTCTCAAAGCTGTGAGACCACCAGATTAGACGGCCAGCTACGTGACTATCCCTTCAGAGAATTTTTCATTGGTGGGGTATAAGAAGGACTCCGTCAGAAAGGGAGGACGCTGGTTCTCCGTAAGAGCCAATCACCCTCTTTTTCCTTTAATAAATTTCCCTTTCCTTGCCTGACTGCCCGGCTTGCTCTCTTTTTCTCTGCACTCGCCTTACATTCTGGTGTGCCAAAACCCGGAAGGAAAGATCCACCGCAGGTGGGTGGGCCCTTCTCAGGAGCCCACCTCCGGGGGTCCCCTCCCTTGGACCTTGCCGAGAAACTGAGAAGAGCTCCTGGGCGGGACTCTCCACTTGCCTTGCAGGACTGACGTCCACACACCAACCCACATTTCATCCATCAGTTACAAGGGTGAGTGAAATCCCATTCCCTGGGATGCACGCACGCGCGCTCTCTCTCTGTCTCTCTCTCTGTCTCTCTCTCTCTGTCTCTCTCTCTCTGTCTCTGTCTCTCTCTCGCCTCATTACCAAGTCCTAGCGCTAGGCAGGAGGATCCCCACAGACCACGGGCCCCGGGCCTTGCACCCCGTCTGACTTTGAAAAAGGGGACACCCATTCAAAGCAGACTATTCATAAATGAGTGTTGAATTTTGTCAAAGGCTTTCTCTGCATCTATTGAGATAATCATATGATTTTTGTCTTTCAATTTGTTAATGTGGTGTATTACATTGATTGATTTGCGGATATTAAAGAATCCTTGCATTCCTGGGATAAAGCCCACTTGGTCATGGTGTATGATTTTTTTAATATGTTGTTGGATTCTGTTTGCTAGAATTTTGTTAAGGATTTTTGCATCTATGTTCATTAGTGATATTGGCCTGTAGTTTTCTTTTTTTGTGGCATCTTTGTCTGGTTTTGGAATTAGGGTGATGGTGGCCTCATAGAATGAGTTTGGAAGCTTACCTTCATCTGCAATTTTCTGGAAGAGTTTGAGTAAGATAGGTGTTAGCTCTTCTCTAAATTTTTGGTAGAATTCAGCTGTGAAGCCATCTGGTCCTGGGCTTTTGTTTGCTGGAAGATTTTTGATTACAGTTTCGATTTTCCTTGCTTGTGATGGTCTGTTAAGATCTTTATTTCTTCCTGGTTCAGTTTTTGAAAGTTATACTTTCTAAGAATTTGTCCATTTCATCCAAGTTGTCCATTTTATTGGCATAGAGCTGCTGGTAGTAGTCTCTTATGATCCTTTGTATTTCAGTGTTGTCTGTTGTGATCTCTCCATTTTCATTCCTAATTTTGTTAATTTGGTTCTTCTCTCTTTGTTTCTTAATGAGTCTTGCTAATGGCTTGTCAATTTTGTTTATTTTTTCAAAAAACCAGCTTTTAGCTTTGTTGATTTTTGCTATGGTCTCTTTAGTTTCTTTTGCATTTATTTCTGCCCTGATTTTTAAGATTT